>NC_141465.1:134723790-134726290 GCF_009769465.1 Tauraco erythrolophus | reverse complement strand
GCTAAATAAGCAGGGTCAGGTCCTCCTTACTGGCCCCAAGGCTCTACAAACTGATCTGTCTTCCTGTCATTGAAAGTCATTTATCAGTTTAGTGTCTTGGCCTTCTCAGATGCTGTTGGAAAACAAAAGAGAAAAAATATCAGCCCCTGAAAACCCATGGTGTTGAACATGGACTGAGAGCATTTTCATGATGCCTCTTGGACTGCGACTGAAATCTCACCTTGCCCTCCAGAAATGACCAGAGCTTGACGACAGCTTCTTCTGTGGTGAAACTCCAGTTCTCCATCCAACATGGAAACCTTGCTATAGGTGAAAAGGCATTTCCATTGCCTGGAACCTGGATGAGTTTTGGTATATACTCACCTTTTACCAATCTGGTGCTACTCCAATGGCAAAAAACAGCACTAGACAACCCCCCTTCATGAACTGCATGGCCAACTATTACTTCTAACCTGATCTACTGCTCTGTCTGTTTTCCTTGAGATCTGTTGTCTCACTGGTAATCTATCATTTTATTGCTTGTTGAGGTAGTTTTGCAGATTTCACGAGCAAGACTGCTCTTCCTGTTTTTTAATGATGATCTACCACTTTTATAAATGATCTGCTGGATTTCCAGACATTCAGCAGCCCACCTAAAGCCGTGGCTTCCGGAGGACTGCTGGCCATCAGATGGCCGGATATGCGTGTGCTGTCAATCTGATCATATCCAGGATGAGTTAGGGCTAATGCTCAGTGCTGTAAATATTTCTTCTATAAAGATCCTGTCCAAGTCAAGACACCGTTTGGGGAAGTTCTGGCTGGCCCATAACGGTGTAGGAGTTGAAGAATGAGATGAAGTGTTTCCCATGGTCTCATGGGATCATGCTCCCTTCTTGACCTCCGTCCTCCAACATTTGGGTCCCAAACCTTTGACTCTGTGGTGACCAGCAGAGACCCAAGGACAAGCCAGTCCAGACGTCAGCCTGGCTGACTGAGGATGTGTGAAGGCCAACCATAGTCCAGGGGTGCAGGTCTGATTAATGTCAGAGTCGAAGTCCTGAAGGATGAGGAAAACATGTTCATACAGCTCTGTGTAAATCATACTTAATTTTTCATCAGAAGACAGAGAGGCTACAGGGAGGGGAAGGGAAATACAAAGGTTAAGTGATTTTTCCCAAGATGCAGAGCTGCACAGGGTAGAGATTTCCAAACTTGCAAACCAGTCAGCTGGCCACTGGGCCTCACTTTAATTAGCAAGTGTGTTTTTGTTTAAGAATGACAGCACCTTACGTTTCCTTATAATTCATGGACCCCACCCCACTGTGTGCAGATACAGATCAAAGCGACGGCTCCGGCTCATGGAAAAGAAATGGTTTCTTTTCATGCCTTAAATTTGAGAACATCAACAGTATCTAAAACATTCAGCGAGTTATTTCTTCTCTACTTAAAAGCAGACTCCCTTCAAGTAATTTCCTCCTTCTTTGGTGCAGGTTTCCGCGCTCTGAAAGCTCCACGCGGAGCCCTCAGGGATAAATCAGATCCCGAGCGTTCAGCCTCGTTGCTCGTTTTGCAGATCTGTGCTTTGCAAGCAGGCCGTCTCCATGTGCCAACGGCAGCCTGCTCGCAAAACGCCGGCAAAATAAAAGCTGCTGCCGAAACCACTGGCCACCGAATCCCTGCCAAAGCTTGGAGTGATGAAACCTGGGTTATCACAACACCGTGAAAGTGTATGGCGCCCTGTGTAGTATCTTGATGGGTTCTGCCTCTACAGTGTCAGATCTGAAGGTAATTGCTGCCCAGGCTTCTTTTGATCATCATTCCCTCTCTCCTGACTTGGGAAAGCAGTTGGGTTGTTCTTCCTGATTTAAGGGAACCCGATCAGATTCAGTGAAAGGATGCTGAGAAGAAAAGCAGGTCCATGACTAATAGTAATTCTCACTGAGCTCACATATTACTTGGGCAACACTTACACCAGAGAGAAGACTGGATTAGCTGGTGGACGAGCTATTTATACCATGAGCACTCAACTCGATGGTTCCCTTCCAGCGTTGCCCTCTTCACCTTTTCCTTGTCTGCTGAAATCAAAGACTCCTTTGCAACCAAGCCCTTTCCCAGTAGACAGTTTGGAAGGGGTCACTTCGTTTCAGGGGTCTTTATGCATTTAGTCATATGCATTATTGCATTGACCCTTATAGATGTAGTCATTGGGCACAAAAGAGAAAGGCCAGTTCTTCATTATCAGCTGGAGTTTTGCAGGTAGGTTGCTTCTGTAGAGTCATAGAATCAAAGAACAGTTTGAGTCAGAAGAGACCTTAAAGGTCATCTAGTCCAATCCCCTGCCATGGGCAGGGACATCTTCAGCTACATCGGGTTACTAGAGCTCCATCCAACCTGACCTTGAATGTTTCCAGGGATGGGGCATCTACCACCTTTCTGGGCAACCTGTGCCAGTGTTTCAACCACCCTCACCGTACATAATTTCTTCCTTATATCTAGTCTGAATCCACCCTCCTTTAGTTTA
>NC_141465.1:134709908-134723777 GCF_009769465.1 Tauraco erythrolophus | reverse complement strand
TTCCAGAGCCATTCCAGGGGTTAATTATAGGATGGCATAAAAACACAGGCGGGCATTTGTTCCTTTTGCCTCCTCGTAGCATTGCTGCACTACAGCTTGGACATTGTCCTGCTCTTGGAAAACATGGGCTGTTACGTACCGCTTATTCCCTTAATTGCGTGGAATCTATAGAACAAATATTCACAAAACTATTTTAATTGAGGAACTCTGCAGGGTAAATATTCACAAAAATCGTTCTCTCCTCAGCAAAACGCAAGGTGGATTCAAAAGCCATTGTCACTTTCCTCAAAAAGTCGAGGGCTTGGCAGGGTGATTAGCAGGAGTTCATTAAGGTGAGGTAATGAGGAGGAGAAATGGGGTCTTGTGTGGAGTAGCCAATAAAGTCTGGACAGGATGCTAAATCCTCATTTCTGATCCCATCTCCACCCCTGGTCACCAACAAGCTCTGTGAGATGGGTCTAAAAAGAATTCTGGATGCCTCTAGAAGATGTGCCTGGCAGAGGGTGGCCATGGTGGCATGACCTCGCTGGGACTATAGTGCTGCTCCATCAGCTTGCAGAGGCTTGAGAGCCTGAGTGCTACAGAGCACATCCCACCGCACCTGCCTAACATGCCATTTTCCCTGGAAGTGAGGGAATCCTAATTCAGCAACCTGAATTTAGGATATCCTAATCCTAAATTTTAGTTATCCTAAATTCAGTAAGAAATAGTTCAACCAAACTGCAAGCAATCCTCAGATCTGTCCTGTAGACTAGGCTATAGGACACCAGCCTGGTAGAACCTCCTTCAACAACTGATGAGGTTCACCAAGCTGCTGCTAGTTCAGCTGAGTCAGTGTTGGCATGTCATCTCTGAAATGTTTGGGACAACACAGAGAGAAATGGGCAAGTTAATTTAGGGCTTCTCCAATTCCCCACCTGTTTGTGTGCAGTTTCACTGCTCTTGTCTCCTCTCCTGTCCATCTCCTGGGGACAGGGGACTGTCATGGGTAAAAAATCATTCTTACTACGTACAAGTTACTCGGCACAAAGCAAGCCAGGGCTCCCACACTCTGCTGCTGCAATATTTAAGATACAAAGCCATCAGGCCTCCTTGAATTATCCCAATCCGTTATATTGGCAGCTTCCTGATCCTACAGAGCCACGGATATCACATCTGCGTGTGCATAGAATCATAGAATCATAGAATCGTTAGGGCTGGAAGGGACCTTCAAAGGCCATCTAGTCCAACCCCCCTGCAAGGAATAGGGATATCTCCAACTAGATCAGGTTGCTCAGGGCCTCATCCAACCAGGCCTTGAACGTCTCCAGGGATGGAGCATCCACCACCTCTCTGGGCAACCTGTTCCAGTGTTCTACAACTCTCATGGTAAAAAATTTTTTCCTAATATCCAACCTGAATCTACCTCCCTCTATTTTAAAACCATTACCCCTTGTCCTATCACAACTGGCCCTCCTGAACAGAAGGGAGGAGCTCCTGCATGTGTTTCAACAGTCATGGTCGGGAAGGACCAAGCTGCCTATTATCCCAACAAGTTTGGATGCCATCCCAAACGATGCACTTGTGCTCACCCAGAGGTTGGGGGCTTGATGCTGTAACCATCTTGGGTAGATTCTCTCTGTCCCTCTCCATGCTGGAGGTCTGACCAAACAATTTATTCTTGCCTTTCAGCCTCTAAATCCCCTCCCCATTTGACTTGGTGGAAAAAGTCTATTAATAGCAACAGGACACGATCAGATGTGAAAAGCCACAGCCTGGATAAACTGTAATAATTCCTGTTCACTGAGGAGCTGATCCTCCTTCTCGCTGCTCCTTTTATCCCTCTCACAGCTGTGACAGCAGTAAGATTTTGTGCTATGAGAATAACCCAGAACTTGCTACTTCCATCTGAAAACACAACAGCTTCAATTACTGACTCGTTCTAATGCTCTGCGGGACAAACTCTCACATTTTTCCACTTTATTTCTTTTACCATTTTGTGCTGGCCCTTTCTTCTGATCTTCTTCTCTCCAGCACAAAAAGAGTACGCAACTGTTCTTCTCTTGTTGGGGTGTTGGTTTGTTTTCTTGCTTTTTGTGGTGGTTTGGGGCTCTTTTGAAGTGGAGAAGGCGAAATATAGGGGCAAGGGGAAGGAGCATACCAGAATGCATTAAGGCAGACACTGGAATGGCAAGCCAGGAGTTATCCAAGCACATGTGGCAGAAAGCATGTCTGAATAAACAATAATAATAAAATAACAATAATAACAATAAAAGCAGCAGAAAGCTTTCTCCATCCAAGCAGGCCAAAAAAATAAAGGTTTGGCAAGGAGCAATCTGAGAAAATGTCTGAAGAGCTGCAAGTAGGTTCTCTATCATCAAGAAGAGCCAAAAATGTGTTTGGCCACAAACAGCGCGTGATGCATCGCGAAACGTTTCACGAAGAGATATTTAGAGGGTGGGATGGTTGGCATGGAGAGGAGAGGCAGGGGGGAGGCATCGCTGCTGGAGGAATATCTTTAGCCTTCAAACAACAGCCACTAAAGTATCCCGAACCCCTCTGCCTCCCCAGAGGTGCCAAGAGTTGGAAGTTTTGTGCAAAATGGCTTTCGCAGGATAATGTAATCTCATTTAAATTTGTTTTTAGCTGCCCCTTTCGTAGCTGAAGGAAAAGCCCAAAGATAGAGCCTGATGCAGGGGTGTCAGTAGGCTTTGGATGAATGGATTTTGGATTGGGCCCATGGTGTAAGAGACAGTGCTCCGATCTAAGCCATAAATAAAGTGGTTTCCATTAACATTTATGTTTGATTTAATTTATTTAACCAAGAAAGTCAGCAAAAGCCCATAGGTCTCCGTATTAAGAATGAGCTGGCCAAGACAGCAGCAGATAAAGCTTGCACCAGCGTAAATCAAAGCTTCCATAAGTCATACTCAAGAAACCATGGGTGAGGAAGGCAATAAAATGTGACCACTGTTTCTTTATCGTATCATTCTCAGCTTTCGCCTTCTGCTGGAGCCAAACATCATTTCTGCTCCGTCGTTTTAGGAGGTCCTGGAGACGATGGACCAAACTTGCTGCAAACCCAGGATCTAGAGCAGGAGTTCAGAAGCTGGGATTTGCAAGCAGCTCACAATTCTTCGCATCCCTTTATGGCCAGATAATAATAAAGATGAGATCCAGAAGCTTTATTAAATAATAAAGATGAGATCCAGAAGCTTTATTACATTTTTTCTACTTAATATTGGAAAAGGCTGTGCCTCCACCTCGTTTAGACCCAAGATCGTGAAAAATCGCTGCAAACCAGCATTGTTTTTGCCAGATATAATTTGAGTTTACCCACATATAGAGAGTTGTCCATCCTGGAAACGGATACATTCCATTTTCCCTGCCTGGAGGGTGCAAGGAGCTGGCAGGAGCCCCACAGAAGGGCCGGCTCAGCATCTCAACTCCCTCAACACGGGGCTGCGGAGACACGGCGGATGCCATTTTGCACTGGGGAGGAGATTTAATCTTTAAAGTTCATCTTGGCAAGCAGCCCTTTTCCCATCCAGTCGTGGCACCCACCTCCTCAGACCTTTTGTGGGTACCAAGTGCTCTTTAGACACCTTTTTTTTTCCTTTTATAATACCCTGCAGGACTGTACCAGTTTATGACCGCATTACAGTGATGCTGTTCCTGCTACTACAATCATGGCTCTGTCATGATTTCCATTATAAACCTCAGACTGGACATTTTTTTTTGTATTTTTTTTTCTTTTCTGGGGTCTATAATTCGATCGTAAAAGCTCATGCTGGGCTGAAATTCAGCTGCCAGGTCTTGGTTGGATATCAAATCCGATTTAACCCTGAGGATGCTGAACTGCTTTCAGGTGCTGAGCATGCTGAGGTGTTGGACACAAGTCCTTAGGGGCAGCAAGGAGGGGTGGTCCACTTTGGTTTGGGGTATTTTGGAATGCAGGCGGAAGGAAAATCCAGCTGGGCAATGCCAAGTCTCTTCTGCCATAGTCTCCTCTGCATCTCTTGAACTACAGATTGTAGCTGATACGTGTTATTCCTTTGATTGACATCTTTATTCCCCATTCTCATGTGTGTCTCACATTTGATCTATTCCTGAGCTCTTCACACTGAATTTTTAATGTATTTAGTGCATATTTTTATACAAAAAAAAAAACACGCAGTCTTACCAGACGTAGGTCACTCAAAAGCACCTTGTCCCCCTTGTTCTACATCTTGATGAATCAGACCTTTGATCAATCTTCATTTTCCAAGCCCTTTTCCAGAATGGCTGAATTTTCCCAAAACGATCACTGAAGTTCAGGTAGGTTTCAGGTTTGAGAGCAACTGCAGCCCAACAGAAACTGCTGGTTCCTGGGGATAAATTCATCCATTTAGTGGGTCAGGTATACCACCAGCTCAGAGCACTCTTCAGTCATTTCCTCAAGGAGAAACCAAAGTGAGGACTCAATAGAGCACAGCATAGACACAGCTGCATCATGGACAAGGATTTACTGGGGCAAAAATATAGGCACCAGCAGGACACGTTGCATTAGGGAAGGCAGAATGAGAACCGTGGTGTAACAGCTGCCCATGGATTCTCCATCTCTGCAAACGTGGGGGCAAAAAGCACAATGAAGGGGAGTGACACTATCTTGCAGCTATAGTGGGATGGAGCAAGAACACTTGCAGTTCAGTCTACCTTCTTTAGATACCTTCTCTAGGCTGGAAATCAGCCCTTTCTGTTGCGGTGCCTCCCTCTTTCTCTTTTTCTCTCTACATAATTCTTTATACTTGAGCACCCAGCTTTTAAATACAGCGAAACCAGCATGAGGTGGATTCTGATGGCAGTGGGTAAGCTTTGCTCCCATGGATGCTGCAGCTCCGGGATGGTCTGTAGGTCACCCATAGCACTTATTTCATAGATTTAATTTCATAGATTTCTAGGTTGGAAAAGACCTTAGAGATCATCCAGTCCAACCGTCCCTAATCCCCATTAAACCATATCGCTAAGTAGTTCATCCACCCTTTTCTTAAACACATCCAGGATGGGGACTCAACCACCTCCCTGGGTAGCCTATTCCAGTGGCTGACAACCCTTTCAGAGAAGAAATACTTTCTAACATCCAACCTGAATCTCCCCTGACTAAGCTTATGCCCATTTCCTCTTGTTCTATCACCCATCACTAATGTAAAGAGCCCTTCCCCTACCTCAACTTATGTAGCTCTATCCATAGAGAGTAGATGTGTTCTACCCATAGGTGGTGTAGACATGTTCAAGCTCTGGAGAGCAGAGCAGATGACTCAGCGGCTGGGATGCTACAAGGCACTTCTAGGAAAACTTCCCAGATCCATCCCCGATTCAATCTGGAGAAAAGGCTGATCCTCTCTAGACCTGCTTATCTCTCCCCGTTGCCTAGGGATGGAGGAGAAGGAGAAAAACGCTCTTAATTAAAGCGATGCAGCATCAAACTTGGAGACTGTGTCCTCATCTGGGAAGCGTGTGCAATAGCGTTTTCCTAGCCTGCGGGGCCACAGTGCGACGCCGTTAAAGATTTTTGCATTGATCAGATACTTCAGCCTTGAGGACTCTCCTGGGATCCCAAAATTGATGGGATGAGGTATCATGGCTGTACGAACCCCTAATCTATCAAAGCAATAATTTGTGGAAGAAAGATAGTTTACAATGCACTTACACAGCAGATGGTAAGTGACTTATGATGTATTCTACCTATCATCCGCAGGAAAACAGTATTAATAAAATATGCTGACATGGACAGATTAATAGCTCAGAACTGCGGTCCAGAAGAGGTTAGGACCAGCCTATTCTTCCTCTGGGGTTTTTAAACAATAAGGAATTAAGTAAATGTTACAAACTGAAGATTATGTGCACGCAATATTAAAGCGAAGGCTTTGGTCTGGATGGAGGCTGTAAAACCAGCATCGTGGGACTCGACGTGTGTTCCATGTGTGTGACACCGTTGTACATCCACATGGTTTGCAAATAAGCTGTGGCTCGTTCTTGCTTCTCCTGCTGCCAACCCGTCCCAGGATCTGAGAAGCCAGATGTGCTCCTTCTGGCTCCAGCACCACCTCTGGCCTGATCCTTCACATCCTTCCCACCTCCCAGCCTGCAAAAAAACAAACAAAAAAAAAACCCAAAACAAAACAAAACAGGTCTGAAAAGGGCCAGTGGTTTGGGTTTTTTACTTTTTGGAAGTGAAACACAAAGCCTTGCTAGAGTTTATCACTGCTGAGAAATTTGGTGGGTTTGATCCTGGCTTGGAAGTGGAGACGCTGGGGCTGCATTCCCTGCTCCAGCAGTGACCGGGAGGTGTTACAAAGCCCATGATTTCACCCCATGTCCCTGTTCCTCTCCTTGATCTTCTCATCCTGATGACAACTCTTTGGGACAGAGCCTGGGGAACGTGCAAGGAGGGGGGTTATTCATGTTGATAATTTTAAGCACTTACAGTAATTGCCTGAGATCCTTTGGATTCTCCATAGTCGGTGGAGGGGAGAGAGGCTTCTCCAAAGGGCAATTGGGAGCCCTGGAGCTGAGGGTCAAAGGTGGAATTTTGGTTGGGATCTTGCTGTGTTTCAGGCGATGACTGGTACCATCAAACCATAACCCAAAACCTTACCCACAAAAGTTTGATTTGTCTCACCCTTCTTCAGCCTATCCTGAAGGGTGGGTGTCTAATCCAGCTGGATCTGCTTCCTCCAAAGGCAATGGATGGTGCCGTCCCTACCAAACACTGCTTGCGGGGGATTTGAATAAGCCTTTCCCATTGTGGACCAGCATAATCACCAGCTCTGTAGGATGCTTTTGGAAATGTGAATCTCTGGTTTGGAAGAAACAGAACAGAAAAGTCCAGAGTGACATTTGTATCTATATTCTCTGGATTTAAGGCTCCATCTCACATATCAGTGGGACCAAGCTGGGCAGAGGTGCAGTTCTCACCACAGCTGCATCAGCAAAAACACTTTGTCTTACTACTATTGGCTCTTTTCTTCTAATACCAACCTTTTTTGTCAAAGTAACTGTGTCCATGTTGGAGTGACTGACCTAATGTCAATAGAGAAGGAAGGAGGAAGGAAGGAAGGAAGGAAGGAAGGAAGGAAGGAAGGAAGGAAGGAAGGAAGGAAGGAAGGAAGGAAGGAAGGAAGGAAGGAAGGAAGGAAGGAAGGAAGGAAGGAAGGAGGGAGGGAGGAAGGAAGGAAGGAAGGAAGGAAGGAAGGAAGGAAGGAAGGAAGGAAGGAAGGAAGGAAGGAAGGAAGGAAGGAAGGAAGGAAGGAAGGAAGGAAGGAAGGAAGGAAGGAAGGAAGGAAGGAAGGAAGGAAGGAAGGAAGGAAGGAAGGAAGGAAGGAAGGAAGGAAGGAAGGAAGGACCTTGACAGGCTGGAGAGATGGGCCTGTGAGAACCTCATGAAGTTCAACAAGGCCAAGTGCAAGGTCCTGCACGTGGGTCGGGGCAATCCCAAGCACAAGTACAGGCTGGGTGGGTGGAGAATGGATGGAGAGCAGCCCTGAGGAGAAGGACTTGGGAGTGCTGGTGGATGAGAAGCTCACCATGAGCCAGCACCGTGCGCTGACAGCCCAGAAAGCCAACCGTGTCCTGTGCTGCATCAAAAGGAGCGTGGCCAGCAGGTAGAAGGAAGTGATTCCTGCCTCTCTTCTCAGCTCTTGTGAGACCCCACCTGGAATACTGTGTTCAGCTCTGGAGTCCCCAGCACAAGAAGGACATGGAGCTACTGGAACGAGTCCAGAGGAGGCCACGAAGGTGATTCCGAGGGCTGGAGCACCTCTGCTATGAAGACAGGCTGAGAGAGTTGGGGCTGTTCAGCCTGGAGAAGAGAAGGCTCCGGGGTGATCTTATTGTAGCCTTCCAGTACTTAAAGAGGGCTACAGGAAAGCTGGAGAGGGACTTTTTACAAGGGCGTGTAGTGACAGGACAAGGGGCAATGGTATTTAAACTGAAAGAGGGCAGATTTAGGTTAGATATAAGAAAGAAATTTTCACTCTGAGAGTAGTGAGGCACTGGAACAGGTTGCCCAGAGAAGCTGTGGCTGCTCCATCCCTGACAGTGTTCAGGCCAGGGTGGATGAGGCTTTGAGCAACCTGGTGTAGTGGAGGGTGTCCCTGCCCATGGCAGGGGGGTTGGAACTAGATGATCTTTAAGGTCCCTTCCAACCCTAACCATGCTATGATTCTATGATTCTAAGGAAGGAAGGAAGGAAGGAAGGAAGGAAGGAGAATGAAAGATGGAAAGAGAGAGCAGGGGAGAAAGCAAGAAGGAAAGCAAGAAAGAAAGCCACCTTTGTTCTTTGCTACATTAAATTAAAACATCAACACCAGTAGTGATATATTGGCTTCGTTACACAAAGACTGTAAAGTCCAGCTAGCTCATAATTCTACCAATAAAGATCATGATTTGCCAATAAAAATTAGGGCAGCCACTGATCCATAGTCTAGATTTCCTGCTTGGGATGGAATTGTAAAATATGATGATCAAATTTGGTGCAAAACAGAGCAAATGTGCAAACTAAGCCAAGCAAATGATTCCCCTCTCCCTGCCACTGCCATACGAACCCAGACAGGACCAGGTCCTTCAGCAGAACACCCCAAACCACCTACAGCAGCTGCAAGGAGGAACCTCATTTTTTAAGCTGTATGGAAAGTCTTTGCTCACCATTTTATGTGTAACTTTTTTAGCAGCTTACAAAAAAGAAGCACAGAGAGGCTTGATTGAAAACTGATGACACAGCCTAGCCCCGCTTTTAGCATTTTGGCATGCAGCACAAAAGCATTTCTGAAATCCCTCCAGCATCTAGGACTGTACCTGGAATGTTTTTAGGACTAATATTAAAAATGTATGGTAGGCTGGAGGCAGGTCTCCTCAGAGGAGTGAACATCAAATGAATTACCTTCAGCTATCCGTGAGCGATAGAAAGACAAGAGTCTTGTGTGATGTATTTGCCTCTGGGGAAAAAAAAAAAAAAAAGTCTTGAGAAAGTACCTTAAATCTAATTTCAAACTTTTGTTTGGTGTTTTCTCCAAGAACCTTAAAAATGCTTGCAATCTCATGAGCATGGCTACGGGTCTTGTTCAGTCAGTTCCCAATCCCACCGCCAAGCCCCCGGTCTTCCAGGAACACCTCCAAAACAAAATGTTGAAAAAAAAAATACATGTGGTCTTTACTTAGAAGTCTTGAGGGTATCCAGATCGTAAATTGTTGTGAGCGTGTGGCAATGCTTATTTACTCCCAATTGATTTTTTCTTTGTGAGAGTTTCCAGCAAAGTTCCAAAGTCAGAAAGCACTGATGAGAGTAAATCCATAATGTAACCTTAAAGTGATAGCTGAAGGAATCCATCCAAATCCATCCTCGGAGAAAAAGACACAGGAGGTGTTCATCTGTATTGACAAAGATGCCCAGCGGAATTGTATCGTTGTTATTAGAGGGGTGAAAATAAAAAGTAAAACTCTGTGCAGGTGAAGATCATCTGGACTTGTGGTTTGAGATGGAGGTGAGACTCTGCTGAGCATCTGGGGAAGAGCCAGGGCAAGGTATACCAGCCTCGAGCAACGGCTCGTGGTCTCGCTATGGCTGCAAGGGTGAAGCTGCCACTGGAAGCTTTGGGATGAAGATTTTCTTTCAAGTTTCTGGTTTTATTTGAACTTTAAAGTTGAAGCAAAAGCCAAATAACATGGGCTTGGAGGGGGAAAACTTTTCATAGTCTTCCTCAGCACTGTATCTCTCCAAGGGGAGGGCCTCCTTCTGCATTGGTGTTTCAGTTCATGACAAACCCAAACCAAAGACCCGCTCCAGGGGAGCACCTACCATACTCCGACCAAGACTGGGTCCACGGGACCAGGCTATAGCTAGCCCAAAAAAATCCCTCTCTTTGAACTGTGGATTGCAAGTCTTCAGCACTTTTTCACTCTGCATAGTCTGGTGATGTGGACATGGCCAGACATCTTCACCCAAGCAGCTGTGGTTAATGTGGAGGTATGGATGAAAATCATGTGAAGAGACGTGATCACAGCAGTGGGATTCGTAGGTCATGTCTATACTGCCAAATAACAGAGGACCAGTGAGTGTCCATGGCCCTGAGGCCACGGGGCATGGACCGGTGGGTGTTCACAGCGCCCAGAGCCGTCCCTGTCTGGAGCACATCCCCCCAACACTGGCACACAGTGTCAGCTTTCCCCCAGCTGGTGTGTTGCCTCGCTGACCCCAAGACATAACAACTGTTTGGTGTGTTTTGGCCAAGTTAAACTGTCTGAAATAATATGCGGGCTGTGCTGCAGACCACCGGCACGGTGTTTTCTAGCACGAAACCAACGCTTGAGGGTGTGAAGCCTGCTGGGATAGTGCTATAGGTCTATGCATGGGACAGAAGGGGCCAAACCAGGTTCAGACTCACACTGCTTGTCCATGAGGACTCCTGAGCTCATCCCAGGCTAGACATGAGGCAGGAGATGAGTGGTGTGGACCATCTGGATGGACTAAAACTCATCTTCTGGTGGCCTCCTGGTCATCAGTGCAGACAAATCCACTTCGCTGGGTGGTCCTGGGCTCTTCCCACCTAACATGAGCAGAGGAAGAGATGTTGCCCCTTTTGTACCGTATGTGTACAGTCTCTCCTCTTTGCTCCCTCTCTTTAAGAAACTCAGATCCAGCACGAAAAAATGCAGGTCTGGGGGAAGAGTTTGAGGGAAAACTGACGTCACACCTCCGCTCATTGAATTCTTCATCTCTTAGAACATGCACCACAATAAAAGCAATATTAAAACAAAGAAGAGACTAAATTAGCATCCTTAATGAGTGCACCACGCATTTCTACGTGTGGGGCAGGAGACACCTGACCAAACGCATGTCCCCTCCATCTGAGGTAGTCACGTCCAGCTTCCCTATAGTCAACACAGGGAGAGAAACACTTTGAGACGTGTCTTCTCCTAAATGCAGCAATGGGAGAAGACAGACGAACTGCTCTCCAAGAAACTCACCATCAAACACCAAGGCAACTCAGGGCAACCAGAGACATCTGGTCACTGATGCAGGTGAGATGAATCCATGCCCAGAAAGGACCAAGAGCCTTTTCGTTTATCACATTGGCCCAACTACTAGCACTTAAAAAGAATTCCTAAACATCCAGGACACTCCACCATGGGGAGAGAGGTGGGATGGATGATCCAGCGGAGGGTTTGCAGAAGGACGACGCGCACGAGTTGAGATACGGTGATGGAGATTCAGCAACAGTGGAAACATGCAGGATTAAACCAGCACCTCTACATGGATGGGAACCCATCGGGTTGGACAGCAACAGCTTCCCAGCATCAAGGGGCAGCCAACGAGCCCCGAGAAGAAAAGATGTGGCAACTGCACTGTTCAGTCAGCAAGAACAACACACTGGGATGTGTGTTTGCAGGATCCGGCCTCAGCGGTGGGGTGAAACACAACGCGAGGCACGTAATTAACTTCAGATGTACCTGTCGAGCTGTCACGGACGCCGACCCGGCGAGGAGCAGCGTGTTATTTGTTTCTCATAACGTAACAATTATCTTGTAAGAGGGGCTCTCTCCCGCGCTCCTCTCTGCCTCTTGTTTTCCTTCCACATTCGTTCACACATTATTTAACTTTTGACTTGGACACAGCAGGTAAAAGCATTTAAACAGCTTGGCTGCTTGTTCAGACGGAGCTGGGAAGGGGAGGAGGGGGGAGCAGACAGCAATTTTTCGCCTTTAATTTTCAAGTTTTCAGCGCTGCGTTTTTCTAAAGGGGAGGGGAGAAGAAAAGAGAAGGAAAGGGGTGGGGGGGGGGGAAATGGCATTCCACAAAGACAGAGTCACATTTTCCAGCATTATAACATGCTCTCCGCTGTCCCCAGCCTTCGCTGGGAGACGCATTCCCGCTCCACGATGGAGAAAAAGGTCAGTGGTAAAAATTTCGCAGGAAACTCCATCATTGCCCTCGCGGGACGTGTTGATCAGGAGGAGAGAGGCGGGCGTCTCGCTCTGTCGACAGAAAATCCACATCACGAAACGTATTGCTGGGGAGAGGTAGGGAAAAGGGACCCACGGACAGATATAACCCATGACTTCATTTCACCGGGGCTGCCGCCGGGTGATTATTTCCCCCGGCTCGCTGGATACCCGCGGAGTCATACAAAGGGGATGGACAGACGGACGTTTTGCTGAAGAAATGATGAAGGCAGGAGTGATAAAGGGGCGAACGTGATTTAAAGGGCTGGAAAAAACCTCTGCCCCAGGGGAAAATTAATTTTTATTTTATGTAAAGGGAGGTATAACTCCACTTTGCTGCCAGGTATGTATCTACCTGAGCTTGCACAGAGCAAATCTCGCAGCCAGGGAGATTTAACAGCCTTCACCCGGTGGTAGTTACTATCTCCCGAGAGACAACAGGGGACTGTTCTATAAAAAACATGATTATGAAAATCAGTGTGAAGATGGACCATGTTTCTCTTTTGTCACACATGCACACACACGTGCCACGGGTGCACTTGCATCAAAAGCCATCCCCGCACGCAGGAGCGCAGCGGATCCCAGCGCTCCCAGACAGCCCCGTTTGCGCTTTTTTCCTCCAAACACAAAAACAAAGGCTCGACTGTGCTTCAGAAAACGACTAAGTGCTGGGAGCTGCACTGGGACCCCGTGCCCAGAAGACTTTGAAGTGTATGAGTTTTAAAATACCGCCTCTGAGCTAGGTTTATTTTTTTGGCGTTAAGTTGCCGTTAGGTTTGCTTTTTTTTTTGTCTTTTTTTTTTTTTTTTGTAAAGAGTCACCAGCCTCAATCCCAAGTCGCTTTTAGCTCCTTTTTCATGTGGTTAAATCCTCCTAATCTTCCCCAAACCATCTCACGCAGCACACATCAAAACAAGCCATCCCTGTGGGTCAGGGCTATATGCAGCCCCCCAGTAACGAGGCCACATATGAGGCATCAATATTTACATGGCACCGTTTACCCCAGGCAGTATGTACAAAATTAATTTATCTGAAGTGAGAAAGTCTCACTCTGCTCCTTGTAACGTTTCTTCCTCGTTTCTGCACACTTAGGAGTGTGCATGGCACAGGAATGCGTGGTCAGCCCCCAGAATCCATAAAGGCTGGGGGACAAAGGGATGGAGAGCAGCCCTGAGGAGAAGGACTTGGGAAGTGCTGGTGGATGAGAAGCTCAACATGAGCCGGCAATGTGCACTGGCAGCCCAGAAAGCCAACTGTGTCCTGGGCTGCATCCAGAGCAGCGTGGGCAGCAGGGCGAGGGAGGGGATTCTGCCCCTCTGCTCTGCTCTCCTGAGACCCCCCTGCAGTGCTGCCTTCAGCTCTGGGGTCCCCAACATCAGAAGGACATGGGAGCTGCTGGAGCGGGTCCAGAGGAGGCCACGGAGATGATGCGAGGGCTGGAGCACCTCTGCTATGAAGACAGGCTGAGAGAGTTGGGGCTGTTCAGCCTGGAGAAGAGAAGGCTCCGGGGAGACCTTCCAGCACCTTCCAGTACCTAAGGGGCTACAGGAAAGCTGGAGAGGGGCTTTGGACAAGCGTGTGTAGTGATAGGACAAAGAGTAATGGTTTCAAAATAAAAGAGGGGAGATTTATATTGGAGATAAGGAAGAAGCTCTTCCCTCTGAGGGTGGTGAGGCACTCGCACAGGTTGCCCAGAGAAGTTGTAGATGCCCCATCCCTGGCAGTGTTCAAGGCCAGGTTGGATGAGGCTTTGAGCAACCTGGTGTAGTGGAAGGTGTCCCTGCCCATGGCAGGGAGCTTAGAACTAGATGATCTTTAACGTCCCTTCCAATCCAAACCCATTCCATGATTGTATGACCTGTGGTGATAGGACAGGGGCAGCAGCTTTAAACTAAAGGAGGGCAGATTCAG
>NC_141465.1:134657408-134707408 GCF_009769465.1 Tauraco erythrolophus | reverse complement strand
ATATAATTTAGTATATAGGATATAAATCAGTAGTCTGGCTTTTTTTTTTTTTCAGTCTTCTCATAATACAGAATCATAGACTCATGGAATTCCGTTGGAAGGGACCTCAAAGATCATCTAGTTCCAACCCCCCCTGCCATGGGCAGGGATACCCTCCACTACACCAGGTTGCCCAAAGCCTCATCCAACCTGGCCTTGAACATCCAGGGATGGGGCAGCCACAACCCCTTGGACAACCTGTGCCAGTGTTTCACTCTCCTCAGTGTAAACAATTTATTCCGTATATCTAATGGAAATCTCCCTCTTTCAGTTTAAAGCCATTACCTTTTGTCCTATACTCCACACCCTTGTCCAAAGCCCCTCTCCAGCTTCCTGTAGCCCCTTTAGGTACAGGAAGGCTGCTGGAGGGTCCCGGAGCCTTCTCTTCTCCAGGCAACAACCTCAACTCTCTCAGCCTGTCTTCATAGCAGAGGTGCTCCAGTCCTGGATGATTTTTGTGGCCTCCTCTGGACCTGCTCCAATAGCTCAGGGAAACACTGAATGGTTCATTTCCTAACATGAACCCTGTGTTGCACCAACAAACCGTCTTATGGAGCTCCAGAGGATGCTCTGCTGCTCAGTGCCCAAGCATGCAACTCCATCCTTTGGCTCACAGAGAGCGTGTTGTGGTCCTCAGCAAGAGATGGCTGCAAAGTTCTTAGTGGTGGAGGCACGGCTCTGCCAACAGCAATGCTCCCCCCGGACTATTAGACTGAAGAGTGTTATTAACTCAAATTTGAAGCAACTTGAACCATTTGGGCTTTGACAGTGCTTTCCTGTAAGACCTGGTGGTCAGAGACCCCATGTCAACTGTGGTGGCTCCCCATGGTGGTTCCTCTTGGTGGCTTCTCAGCAGCCTTCAGACTTCCACGGCAGAGGGGACCTCTGCAATGCCCTGAGGGGTGCCGTGGGGCACTTGATGCTCCGTGGCGAGCGTGCTCACACGCAGAACAAAGTCACCTTGTGCACGAGGCGCGAGCCGAGCGGAGCCTTGGCTGCTCAGAAGGTCCTTGGTTTCGCTCATGGAATGCTCCGACGGGGAAGAAAGAGCCGGCCACAGCAGGGCAGGCGGTTTCCTTTAAAAGACAGCACTGTGTGAGATAAATGAAGCTGCTTGAGGTGAGCGGTCGGGTCCCTTTTCGTGTGTGTGCGTGTTTGTTTTGATACACAGCGGTGAAACGGAGTCCTTGTGGGGTCGTATTTTCTTGCTGGAGCAAGCTGTCAGCTAGGGGTGAGACAGCAGAGGAGGAACAGCTGAAATCCTGTGTTTGTTTGCTTTAAAAAGCCACTTAAAATTAGCTCAGTGGACATAGTTCTGCACGGATCGCTCCAAAAATTAATAAATCAGGCTATGTGCAAGGAAACTTGATAATGCAAACCAGGTCCCTTCACTGCCTGCCAGACCCCGGTCTCATTTACGGGGGGACGTTGGGTGTCTCCCAGGGTGTCTCTGGTTTTGTACCACTGGATGGAGAGAAGAAACCTGGACTGGCCATTGGTGGTGTCTCAGAGTCCAAAGTTACAGCGCAGGTTGTCTTTACACTTGTGATTTCAGTGGGATGTGGGAAAGGTTGATGCAGTTTTTGTAGAAGAAATGACCACTGGGTCAGTCAACAAAGCTCTGCCGTGGGGTGGTGACCAGGGAGGAGGACCTCAGATGTGCCCAGCAAAAGGGCACTTTGTCCAGATAATGCCCAACATTACGATTGCATCTTCAGCGTTGGGGACCTCAAGCACTAGGACGTCACAAGAGCTGGTGCATCAGCACTGCTGGGATGGCCCAAAGGTGCTGCCAAGGTCTCCAGCTGCCTGGATGCAGAAGTAGGTCCTTCCTAAGTGGGTGATACAGCTGCAGACAGCTGGGACTGGCAAGGAATGCAGGTGAAGAAGCAAATCCTGGTCAAGGCTGGAGTTCAGGCCATACAAGGACAGGCTGAGAGCTTCATGGTTGCAGTGGGAGAGAAGGCAAAGAAGCATCTTATCACTCTCTGCAGCTTCGTGGGGGTGGTGCAGAGGAGACAGAGGTGGGTCTTCTTGGAGGTGCCCAATGATGGGACAAGAGGCATTGGCCGAAAATGTAACATGGGAAATTATAACCAGTCATCCCAAACTGCTGAGGAATGAAGTTTTCTGAAGTATCCCTGTCTCGTTTATCTCTAATGAGCATTTGACATGCAGTTTTCCCAACCCCCCGGTGAAGCTAAGGAACATGTTGGAGACTGACAGTCCTTGTTCACTGATACAGAGCAGCATCCAACCTCAATGAGGTACCTAATTTTGAATAGTAGGCGCTGGAGCTTCTCCCTAACCCATAGAAAAAGTCTGAATCACTTGCTGGAGGTTTCCCCAGTGACCACAGAGAGATCCTGGAGCAGTCACAGTCTTCGCCAAGGAAGTCCCATCTCGTTTAGAGGTTTAGATTCCAGGCCTGGGATTCTCGTGCTGTGACTGCTAAATAAGCAGGGTCAGGTCCTCCTTACTGGCCCCAAGGCTCCTACAAACTGATCTGTCTTCCTGTCATTGAAAGTCATTTATCAGTTTAGTGTCTTGGCCTTCTCAGATGCTGTTGGAAACAAAAGAGAAAAATATCAGCCCCTGAAAACCCATGGTTTGAACATGGACTGAGAGCATTTTCATGATGCCTCTTGGACTGCGACTGAAATCTCACCTTGCCCTCCAGAAATGACCAGAGCTTGAGACAGTCTTCTGTGGTGAAACTCCAGTTCTCCATCCAACATGGAAACCTTGCTATAGGTGAAAAGGCATTTCCATTGCCTGGATGAGTTTTGGTATATACTCACCTTTTACCAATCTGGTGCTACTCCAATGGCAAAAAAACAGCACTAGACAACCCCCTTCATGAACTGCATGGCCAACTATTACTTCTAACCTGATCTACTGCTCTGTCTGTTTCCTTGAGATCTGTTGTCTCACTGGTAATCTATCATTTTACTGCTTGTGAGGTAGTTTGCAGATTTCACGAGCAAGACTGCTCTTCCTGTTTTTTAATGATGATCTACCACTTTTATAAATGATCTGCTGGATTTCCAGACATTCAGCAGCCCACCTAAAGCCGTGGCTTCCGGAGGACTGCTGGCCATCAGATGGCCGGATATGCGTGTGCTGTCAATCTGATCATATCCAGGATGAGTTAGGCTAATGCTCAGTGCTGTAAATATTTCTTCTATAAAGATCCTGTCCAAGTCAAGACACCGTTTGGGGAAGTTTGGCTGGCCCATAACGGTGTAGGAGTTGAAGAATGAGATGAAGTGTTTCCCATGGTCTCATGGGATCATGCTCCCTTCTTGACCTCCGTCCTCCAACATTTGGGTCCCCAAACCTTTGACTCTGTGGTGACCAGCAGAGACCCAAGGACAAGCCAGTCCAGACGTCAGCCTGGCTGACTGAGGATGTGTGAAGGCCAACCATAGTCAGGGGGTGCAGGTCTGATTAATGTCAGAGTCGAAGTCCTGAAGGATGAGGAAAACATGTTCATACAGCTCTGTGTAAATCATACTTAATTTTTCATCAGAAGACAGAGAGGCTACAGGGAGGGGAAGGGAATACAAAGGTTAAGTGATTTTTCCCAAGATGCAGAGCTGCACAGGGTAGAGATTTCCAAACTTGCAAACCAGTCAGCTGGCCACTGGGCCTCACTTTAATTAGCAAGTGTGTTTTGTTTAAGAATGACAGCACCTTACGTTTCCTTATAATTCATGGACCCCACCCCACTGTGTGCAGATACAGATCAAAGCGACGGCTCCGGCTCATGGAAAAGAAATGGTTTCTTTTCATGCCCTTAAATTTGAGAACATCAACAGTATCTAAAACATTCAGCGAGTTATTTCTTCTCTACTTAAAAGCAGACTCCCTTCAAGTAATCCTTCTTTGGTGCAGGTTTCCGCGCTCTGAAAGCTCCACGCGGAGCCCTCAGGGATAAATCAGATCCCGAGCGTTCAGCCTCGTTGCTCGTTTTGCAGATCTGTGCTTTGCAAGCAGGCCGTCTCCATGTGCCAACGGCAGCCTGCTCGCAAAACGCCGGCAAAATAAAAGCTGCTGCCGAAACCACTGGCCACCGAATCCCTGCCAAAGCTTGGAGTGATGAAACCTGGGTTATCACAACACCGTGAAAGTGTATGGCGCCCTGTGTAGTATCTTGATGGGTTCTGCCTCTACAGTGTCAGATCTGAAGGTAATTGCTGCCCAGGCTTCTTTTGATCATCATTCCCTCTCTCCTGACTTGGGAAAGCAGTTGGGTTGTTCTTCCTGATTTAAGGGAACCCGATCAGATTCAGTGAAAGGATGCTGAGAAGAAAAGCAGGTCCATGACTAATAGTAATTCTCACTGAGCTCACATATTACTTGGGCAACACTTACACCAGAGAGAAGACTGGATTAGCTGGTGGACGAGCTATTTATACCATGAGCACTCAACTCGATGGTTCCCTTCCAGCGTTGCCCTCTTCACCTTTTCCTTGTCTGCTGAAATCAAAGACTCCTTTGCAACCAAGCCCTTTCCCAGTAGACAGTTTGGAAGGGGTCACTTCGTTTCAGGGGTCTTTATGCATTTAGTCATATGCATTATTGCATTGACCCTTATAGATGTAGTCATTGGGCACAAAAGAGAAAGGCCAGTTCTTCATTATCAGCTGGAGTTTTGCAGGTAGGTTGCTTCTGTAGAGTCATAGAATCAAAGAACAGTTTGAGTCAGAAGAGACCTTTAAAGGTCATCTAGTCCAATCCCCCTGCCATGGGCAGGGACATCTTCAGCTACATCGGGTTACTAGAGCTCCATCCAACCTGACCTTGAATGTTTCCAGGGATGGGGCATCTACCACCTTTCTGGGCAACCTGTGCCAGTGTTTCACCACCCTCACCGTACATAATTTCTTCCTTATATCTAGTCTGAATCCACCCTCCTTTAGTTTAAAACCATTACGCCTTGTCCTATTGCTACAGGTCCCTTCTGCCTGTCCTCTCCTGCCTGCTGTGACTGTTAGTAGACACCAAGGAGTGGTGGGGCTGGGAGGCATAGGGCAGGCCAATAGCTGAGTGGATTTGCAGATGGTCCCACTTCTGCAGCACTGACTCTTACGTTTCCAAAAGAGGGGGGTCTGTGGAGGAAAATCCCTAAGTGCTGGGGCGAGACGGCTGGTTTGGGTCTCACTGCCTGATCAGAACAGATGGGAGGGAGGGACATGACAGCCCTGTGACATCATCTACATCCCAGCTACCACCTGATTCTTGTTCAGTTGGGTGGGAGCCAGACAGAAGGGCCCCTCAAAACCTCCCTTCTGCTAAGGGTCCTTGCAGTGCCATTAGCACATCCAGGGTGAGGAGTAAACCCAGCTGGACACCCCAAAGGTCTGTGTGACCTCCAAATTTGTGCAGTTATCCAAAGGTGCAACTCCACGCTGATGTTAGGTGGGGGCCTGCAGAGCAGTCGGGATGGTTTCGGAGAGGACGTGAGCTGGTGTACGGGACAGTACGTTGCACACTCTCCCATACCATGGCCAATGTGAGCCAGCTCCACTCTCTCTAATTAAGGGGCATGATTTCACCTCCCATTACCTCACACTTACCACAGGGTAAGAGCACAGATGTGGGCAGTATGACACATTGCATCTTCACATCCTTGCCTCGGTGACTTGCTCCGTGTCCGTACCCTTTTTTCTATTTATATTCCCCGACAGGATCAGGCTAAATCACTGCCGTGTCCACGCATACACATATGCATATACACACACAACGCTTAGTAGAAATGATTCTACGTAACATGTTGCTCAATCTCTACAAAAGGCAAGATCAGAGATTTCCAACCTGACTTAAACTATCCTGGATGTATCACAGAGGAAGGAAAGACCCATTTATATTTCAAAATACCAGTGCTATGCTTCAGGGAAAAGCAAATTGATGCGTCAGATAAGAAGCATCATGTTGGTGGTGTTTTTTTTCACTGGTGAGGCGCCTTTATCCTGATATGAGTCCCAGATATTAGCACAAAGAGTTACAAGGAGGAAAAAAACGATGTTAATCCGGTGTATCAGCAGTGTGTAACCTGCCAAGCCTGGTAACCACAACAAAGCACACATAGAAAATGTAATTACAGGGGCTCCGTAAACTCATCTTAAATTATCACCTATGGCCAGGCACATATTATTACATATTAGATTCTCCCTTAGATCCGAATCTCATGTTCCTCGCGTCTAATTTGAAATAACTATCTCCTTATTGGCAAGCGACGAAATCTAAATGGAGCCACGTAAACCCTACTTCACAGCTCAATTAAGGAAATGTGATTACGGATCTGGAAGCAGATGCAGATATTACCGGGGAAGGGATGATGGCAGGAGCCTACAGGAAGCTGTCGATGCTTTCCAGGGGTCATTTGTAGGGGAACCCGTAGGAACAGAGTTTCTATTGTTATACACTTCAGAGTATGTGGGGTGGAGAGGGGGCGAGAGACCGGATTCCCATTTTTAAGTGCTTTGGAGGTTTTCAGAAGGAGTCAGGTTCTATTGTTGCATTTTAAATATTCTCTAAGCTCACCAGGAACAATATACATTTTCACTGCTTTTCCCTCTGCGTCCTTCCCTCTCATGATGAGGTTCACACTCTTTGGTTGTCCAACAACTGCCATTGATCTTTATTGCATGCTGGGGAGGTGGGATGAGTGAGGGGGAGATGTCATTTTACACACTTATCCCAACAAAAGCCAGAAGAGATGTGGAGAGATGTCCCCAGAGCTCTCGAACACAACAGGGGGAGAGCAGGTGTCTTTGCAGCTCTCTCGGCTGCACACACCTGGGTCATTTTAGGGAGGACCATCTGTCAGATACACCATGAAATGTCCTGGGTGAAGGGTCCCTTTTGCCAAGCAGGACAGAGTCGGGATGATGACTTTTAAGATTAAGGTCCCTTCCAACCCAAACCATTCTCTGATTCCATGACGACATGTGCAGCATCCCTGGGCTGGCTCAATGTCCTCGGAATAGCTGATGGCGTGGTGGAAGAGCACTGAGTGCTAATGCACGGATGCACCAACCTTCTGCAGAGTGCTGTTTGGTCCTGGATGTGATCA
Source organism: Tauraco erythrolophus (assembly GCF_009769465.1). NCBI lineage: Eukaryota > Metazoa > Chordata > Aves > Musophagiformes > Musophagidae > Tauraco > Tauraco erythrolophus. The sequence goes on along the minus strand of NC_141465.1, from coordinate 134,700,288 downwards.
GGTCTCCTCACCAACTGGACGAGTCTGGGGACAAAGATGTCCTTCTCCAGATCCCAAAGAGAAGGTGATAAAGTCACCAGCAGCAGCTGTAAGGGGGGATAGTGAGATTGAGGGCTCAGTGGACAACAGATGCAAGAACACATCCTGCTGTGTGAACCCAGGAGCACCAGTAACTGTTCCTACAGGGAAGGCATGTTATGGCAGAAGATAGCACAAAATAATTAGGGAAACATAGGGATGCATTTGCAAACAGTCTTAGCCAAGAGACAGTGAAATCGGGGATAGACACTGATCCCCAGTTCCCTGTAGTGACCAAGGGAGCGTTGACTTATAAAAACGGTGGCTCTTGTCAGTTCAGTGATGGCTCTTCCCCAACTACCTGCCCATTTTCTGCCCTCGGTTTTGCTGCTCCATCCCAAATGTCTTGTCCGTACGGTAAAAGACAGCCAGAAGACAAGATCTCCCTCTAATGCTTTTTTCGGTGTGTTTAGGGTGGAAATCAGAAGTAAGTGGGAAGTTGCTTTTCTGCTTTGGAAGGACAGTCTTTGATTTTGATAGCTTCCATCCCCTGAAATTTGAACATGGAAACACACAAAAAATGCACCAGGAAAAAAATCTAACCGGCTAAAAAAATCTGGGTTCAAAACCACGCAATTTTGTTTGAAATCCAACTTTTTAAGAATCCTGAATGGTTTCTTGTATGAAAATGGTGCAAAAAAAGGTCAAAGCATTCCAATCTGTGAAGGTGCAGACACACGGACCCTGGACATTGTCTGAATGTGCCTGCTCAGTTTTAATGGGGAATTGTGCTGAAGTCAGGACTCTGAAAGAAGTTTTAATTGCAGTGAAAACTACTCTTCCTTTGGTTGGAAAATAAAAGTTTTGACCAAAACTTTATGATTACTCTATTTATGACACTGGGTCCAAACTATAAATGCAATTTGTGTATCGGAAATCCTCTTGAAATTTCAATTAAATTTGATATATGTGCTTTCAGCATCCTTTCCTAAGAGAGTTTTTTCCAGGCCAAATTCTTCCATCTTTATTCATACCTTAGTAAGTGGAATTTTTCTTACTGCACACTTCAGAGTCCGATCCTTTTCTTTCAAATTACTGCAGGTTTCCCCAAGAAAAAAAAAAGAAGACAAAACATATTCTAACAGCAGTAGCTCTTTTCCATTGCTCTCCATCTGGTACGTGATCTGTGATCATACCTCCAAGTCATTATGCTTGTAATGTTTATTGGAAAAATCAATCTTTAACTTTAAGACTTTACACAGGAAATATTAAAGTAAATTAGGACCCTATACATCCATTTTCAAATTTCCTTTTGACCTCGCGGTACCTACTTCTTTCATGAAAAGAAATCAAGATTATTATTTTTTTTCCCAAGCTGTCCCTTTTTGCATAACTGACAAAATTTCCTGGAAATACAATTTGCCCGGCTACCTTAGTTATTATCTCCAGCCCATATTAGCAGCTAAGCAGTTGTTGACATTCCCTTTCAATACTGCTACTAAAACTCCATGAAGCTTGCACAGAATTTATACAGGAATGTCAACTCATTTTTTAAATATGTAATAGGAAAAGATCAGCCAATGCCTTTCTGGCCACCTACGTTTCAGAAGGTATTGGCTGGTATTAAAGTAGTGTATACATATATATTTTAAGAAACCACACATTTTCTGGGCCAGGATCCAAGGGCATATAAAGTAGTTTAGTCAGTTATGACTGGATGAGGAGCTAGATGGAAAACAGAGCATTCTCAGAGGGTTTGGGTGCACATGAATTTCTTTCCAAAATTAATGTGAGTGGGGGTCATTAATTTCACTTTTATTTTGGTGGATGAAATGTCACCCTCCTGGATATTCTCAGGGTGCGACGTGAAGCCACATCTAGCGAAGGCAGGACCCTCCGGCCCCCCTCAATGCCTTCCAGCACCGAGGCTGAACACATCCTGCTATTCATGCTGCTTCTGGCTGGGACAGAAATATTATGACAAACAAAAATAAAAAATATATATCGCAGCGACAGTTTTGGGTTTGAGGACAGACAATCTATGGGATGAAAGCCACTGAGATAGAGCAGAGTGGTGAAAGGAGAAAATGCAAAGGACCGATGCTCTGGGCTCCTGCACTCTCTCCAGGTCTGATCCTTCACTGCTCAAGTCCCTGCAACCTTTGCCACTTGCAGCTATAGAAGCAAGAAAAATTTAAGCAATGTTGACTTTTCTCTCTTTTTTTTTTGGCACTTTTAAAAGGGGAACGAAGCTACTTTGCAAATTCAGTCAGGGGCTTGGATCTGTTTATAACAGGGCTGTCTCCAGGTGGAAGGTGCTAGTGAAGAGCAAGATATTCTTGTTCTTTACCGTTGATATTTGCCCCCTTTGATATCATTAGAGCTGACGTGTCCTTGAGGTTTCTCAGGCAACTGGCTCATCTCCCCTATCCAAGAAAACGCTGTGTTTAAAACACAGCTAAAAGGTGTTTGAGGCCGTGTCTTTAACGATGTCAATGGGAAGATTCCATAACATCGGAAGAAAGTTTAAGAGTAATCAGATCTCTCTTTTCAAAAATTAAAAAAAAAAAAAAAAACAACAAAAAGGAGACATTTGTCTTGCATTGTGGAACCACATCCATCAGCTGTAGACCCAGTTCCTTTTCATAACAGAGCACACAAGACACCAAAATAAACAGTTGAAAACAAAACCACATGCTGCCATGAAATGAGACTGAATGTCAAAACCTATGAAGGAGAGGTCAGATCCAGTGGTGTCTCTTGGTTCTAACATGGCTCAGCCATCCGCAGGGGTGGAGGGACCACCACAACTCAATAAGCCCCATGGATGCAGGGACTGATGCTGTGGGGACTGTAGTAGCTGGCATGGGAGCAGCACGGGTGCTCCTGCACACAACCTCTCTCCAGGCCGCTCCAGACCATGGATGGGCTCCTGGGAGGTGCAACCATCCAGTTTTGCTAGTGTGGCAAGTTTCTTCTCCCTGGGAACTCATCATGAAGCCAGCATCAGATGTTAATTTTCAGTTGTGAGATCTCTCTCTGAGATTGCCTCTATCATTATTTCCAAGCCCCTGGGCTATCATAGGCTGGACTTCATTTGTTTTAAACTCCTCTGCCTGGGACCTATTGTTCTGTGCTGCTGGTTCACGGCTCTGTAAGTCATTACCAGCTCCATCCCTTCCCCCAGAAGGAGCTGTTGGGTCTTTGTTTTCTTCTTTTTTTTTAACATAGAATATTAGTTTTGTGGCTGAAAAGAGAAAAGCCCTGGAATCTCTTACTTCTATCCCCCTTAAAAAACAAAAGACAAGAAAGGTAGGGTGGTTATGTTACAACACAGTGCACCAAAAAGCGATGCACCAAAAAGTGATGACCTGCCTGTAACCAAATGGCTAAGCTGCCAAACAGGACCAGAATTTGCGGCGTGACTCGAGCCCAGTCCAGGATGCTCAGATGCAGCTCAGGATTTCCCCAGCACACCAGGCTATTCAGAGCGAAACTGTAGGTATAGGCAATTACAGAGGCAGCTGACAGCTGCAAAGAAGCCTCATCCAAACTTCCCCAGGGCTCCATGACGTCTGGATCACAAGTCCACAGCTGACAAGTGGCATGTCTTTTATCCCGTTCTTCTTCTGCAGGAGCGGGTTGTTCATGTGCTCTGTTGCTCAAACACACTCAGAGCTATAACCTCGCAGGCACAGCGCTCCCAGAAACAGAGCACATATCCTGGAGTGGCAACTGGAAAGCAGTGGTGGGGAAAAGAAAATGCTTTGTGAAAGCATCAAGCAGCAGGTGTTACCTGGAGAGTAACCACAGGCTGTGTAGGATCCGACTGAAAAAGGAAGAGAAAGAAAGAAAAAACCCAAAGCATTTTCCTTTGGGGCGTAATCTACTAATTTAATATCTCTTTTCCCTGCAGACATGGGCAGCTACATCCTTACTGTCTTTTGGGATCATCCATGCTCTCTGCAGACTGCCCCGTTAGGCAGTGAGGGACATGGGGTTGGAGCAGACATGGCAGATCTGACCATCAGAAGATCTAAATCAACCCTCTGAGCAAGACCATAATTTCACCCTGTCATTCATGTATTAAAGTCCTTGCAGTGCAGTTTCGGTGATTCCACTTCTCTTCAGGGGAAGGAGAAAGTCCTGGGAGGCTGGGAAGTTTTCTTTCTGGTGGGGCAATATTTGGGTGGATCTGGGACCCATTTAACCTTAATCCACCCTTGGCTTAATGTCTTGAATTCCTTCTCCACGTACAGGCTGCCACTCCATTCCTATTTCATTACATTCCCAGCAAAGCTGTGAGGGCTCGGAGATGATATTGCCATCAAAGACTGGAAGGCTTTAATGCCACGGCTTCCATGGAAACTTCTTGTGAGCTCGCTCTCTCGCCTGCGTTATTTCCAGCTGTGCTCACAACTTCATTCAGAGGAGATGCAGGAGAGGCAGAAAAGTTTATGCCATGTCCTACGTCTTGCAAAGAGTATGGCAGGTCCTGAGCACTGGGGAAAAAAGGAGGTCAACTTCAGATCATCTGAAGATGGTGTCTGCAGAGAACTAGGGTGTTGACAGAGGGATGGTCATGGCACCAGAAACTTTCTAAGGAAGCAAATCACCTTCTGCCATTTCTCTTAAAATAGAGCGTTGGGAAAGCATAATCCTCATTTCTCAACTGCACATCAGGAGAATAATGATGGGACGTAGCTCTTTGAAAGAGGCCAAAGCCAACAGGCTCTTATCGACCTCCCTGATGCTTGAGATGCCCCTTGCCAGGGTGAGCCTTGTCAAATGAGATGGGCATCTCCAGTGAAGTCAATCTTCCTGGATCCTGGTGGCCGCAGAGGAGGAATTGGAGCATCCATGGCTAACACATCTCATCCCCAATATGCTTTTGGCAGAGAGGCATAGAGAGAAGTGGTCCAGGGGAGGAGAAGGGAGAGGCAGTGATGCTCACCACGCCAGCTGTTTGCAGACCAGTTGTGGGCTTGTCCCTCAAATTCCCAGCGCTTTATCCCCTGCTGAAAATTCTTTAAAGGCTGCAGGATCTGAGAAGATCAACTGCAAGATAAGAAAGACAAAATACAGAAAGTTCTTTATAGCTGGCAGGTGGGAAGGGTCGAAAGAAGTAGCAAAGTCATGATGTAGGAAAAAGGTCCCATTAAAAATAGTGTTTGAAATGAGGTGGAGATTTGTGTATTAAGCTGCTGCCTGCATGGGTTGAACTGTCCTGCTTTTTTTTTGGACTCGAAAGCAAATAAGATGAAAACCTCACTTGTGGCTTCCTTGCGCTTTTAAGAGAGAAACTCAGCATGCAATAATATATCTGGGACTTTTCAGGGTGTGTCCAGTGCTCCATCAAGGGCAAAATGCAAGTCCTGGGTCCCGAGGGACATGGGAAACCCAGCCCTCCTCAGTCTTGTGCAAGACAAATCGTGGTGCACGTTGCAAAGCAGTCAGTCTCTGAGATCTGCAGCATAGATATATGGGAAGGAGCACTTATAGCTTTGTAGGAACATTGCTACCAGGTCTTGCTGATCTTGCCTGAATGGGAAAAGCGTGGGGCCAAGAAGGTGAAGGAATGAAGCATACACCTCCAAATCTAAAAGCTATGGGAAGGTTTGGGATAACACCACTGGTGACATCCCAGGCTAAATCTCTGACAGGGATTTTTCTGACATTGCTACCCAAGTTACCTAGGGTCAACCTTGCTGAAGATGACATATGACTTATGCTTTGGCTCAGAACCCTCCAGCCTTGTGAAAACATCTCTAGATGTGTAAGTGGACCCGGAGGGTGCACCACCACCTACTATCACTTTCCTTCTCTCTTCCCAGTCTCACACACCTCGTGTGAGCTTTTACATTTGGACTGTTTGTCCTCAATTTCTCCACCTGAGACTGTACCTCAGCTCAGTGCTGCAGCCTGGCTTCCCCACCTTGCATCACCAGTCTTGGAGCTGTCCACTTGAATTAATGAGGTCCCTTATGCATGACCAAAGACATTGAAACCCATAGCTCTGAAGAAGAGCTGGTGTAGCACCTCCTGGGCCATATTTCTGAGTCCTTCCATTAAATGCATCCTCCTGCTGCAGCACTGTCACACCATCAGAGACAAAGACCATAAGAGGTCTGAGTTTCATGGACGTTTTCCTGTCTGAATCAGTCAGCATTTAGGCTGTGGATTGAATGAGCAGCCCCTTGAAACATGATTGCTGCCAGAGTGGTAAATCCAGTAAAGTCTGCATCACATATCGTTTCTTCTCTGTCCCACTATGCAGGAGCTGGTAGCAGTCAGAACACCAGATAGGTGGGTGGAGAGCAGTGTCATCATCTCCCTCTGGCTCACACTGTCCCAAAGGCACAAGAAGGAAACACAAACTCCCTAAAGCTCCGTCCCCCCCATCCAGGATAACCTTCATTACCTCCTATTTTCTAAAAATTTCCTGGTGTCTTCTCAAACCCTCTTTTCCAGGTAATGGATGGTTCTGTGAGGTTCTCGGTTTTGTTGCCTTCCAAATTTCAGATGATCTTATGAGCAAAGGAAGCAAGGTCAGCCAGGAGCCACAGCAACCAGAAGGCAAAGAAAACTGCTTTCAGATCTCATCTTGTTCTGCTTTACCCTGCTCTCCTTAGCAGAGCAGATTGAACGTCCCTTCCAGGCATTTCAGCTTCTTCGGTCTACCATGTGAGACAATTCAAGACCAGGACTCAAAGCTATCCCAGAAGTTTGGCACATATGCTTCTACTAGATGGGTGAGGGAGTAGAGGTTTCTTGACATCATGCTCAAAAGGACATATTTCTTTGCTCTCTACATGGAAACGGTAAATTACAGCTCCACATCACTGATACCAGACCCACTTTGCTGAATGACACACCAAGGGACGTGAAAAAAGTAGTCCCTTTACTTATCCCTGGAAGTTTATTCTCAGGTTCATCCCGTGCACTTTCTCTATCACCCAGAGCAGCCAATCCAGCTCAAACAACCCAATGTTTCAAGGATTTTGGCCCAGTGCAGAAAAATGTGAGGCCAAGGAGGCAATCACCTAACGATAAAGAGTAACGATCACGAGCTTCTGTTCTCCATGAGAGAGGGACCAACAAGAGTCTTAAGTCGCCATCAAGGCTTGCAAGTGTTTTTCCTTCTCCCAGGCAGTGGAATACCTTTTGGGGAAACGAGTGCCATGTATGATCACAGCTGGGAGATGCTGATCCATCAGTTCATAGGGCTGTAGGTCCACTGGCTGTTCCATCAGTTCCCAAGGGCTACATCTAAACTGCAAAAGAGGACTCAGGACAGACAGCAATCTCAGTAGGAATTCAGTGGTATTTTTTCATACTAGCATCTTTCCCTAAACATAACCAAAGTTTTGCTTCCTTCATCACACTGGCAGCAGTTAATGATGTGGTAGCTCTGGGTAGAAGGAGCTGTAAACATCACTGTTGCGAGGGAAAAATAGTTCTCAGAGGCTATGATGAAAGCAACAAACTTCTATTTAAAAAAAAAAAGTGGTGAAAATGCTGAGAATAGAGTTTGACTAGCCTGAGGGCTGGAAGAAATACTGTTCACAAGACAAAAGGAGAACTGCATGAGAATAAATTCAGTGTCTGTGGCCAAATTTGCAGAATTTGCTTCCATGTTGTGGCACCTTAATTTTAGAAGGGACTCAACTTGAGACAAACCACAGGGACATGATGGGGGGGTTCAGTTCAGCATTGTCCCAAGGCCCCAGTGGAATCTCTCCTTGGACAAACCTCAAAAAGTGTCAGTCCAAAATACCAAGTCCCTCCCTCTTGAAAATGTTTGTATGGACACTGAGGAGACAAAAACAAGCCTGGATTTCAAAGCTCAAGTCCTCTTGGAGGTCTAAATTTTGATCCATTAACTGAGGGAAAGGTGAGGAGATGGACCCCCATTCCCAAAGGGCTATTAGAGCTCTGACTTTGCATGCTCCTAATATTTGGAGGGGAGAGGAGGTGATGATCTGGGGGTGGTCCTGCTTAGATCTCAATCTGGTACCTACATGTCATGAACGCCAGCAATGCCCACCATCCCTTTGTCTGCTGACCTTTTATTGCTCCGAGATTTTGAGCCCGCTGGTAGAAGCAGGAGGGGACCCACAAAGGAAAATTTCCAGCTGGGGTTTCCAACAACCCCTTTGCTTCCCTGCATCTTCCCCACGTGGCAGCGAGCTGGCAGTGGACAGGGATACAATCCTTAATTTCAGATGCCCATGGCAGGATGAAAAGTAACCAACACCATGCAGTGTTCTCCTGCCTCGGGAGACATCTCAGGCGTGGGAGTAGTTGCTGCTGTATGCACGGCAGGATGGCTCCCCATCATCCTCCCAATTTTTGTTTCCTTAGCTCTCACGATGATACAGTTTGAAGCACAGAAGTGTTCTGTGAGGAATGTGTTTCGAGATGAAGATGAATACCCCGGAGACTGACAGCATAAACACTGGGAGCCTGTTTGGCTTCTTCCAGTGCCAGCTCCCTGGATGGACGCAGAAAGCCCCTTCGTCTCCCGTGGAGGCTCTTTGGTTCCCTCTGATGAGTTGGAGCTGTTCTGACCCGAAGCAGATGGAGTCAGTTATTTACACCACGTTCTCCTGGGGTGCACTCTTGACCCACTGCTCGCTGGTCTCGATAGACATACACACTGGTGCCGGCTGATCGTTTCGGTATGACACAGAGAACATTAGTGGAGAGAGCCAGGCAGAGGCCCTCGGAGAACCAGCAACCGATGGGGATGTAGTGCTGGGAGAAGCCTTGCTGGTCCCATGCCAAGCGGCCGTGCCTTGGGTTCAGGTGGCAAGAAGGGAAGGAAAAAAAACCTCTTTGCTGGCCCCTGGCAGGCTGGGCTGGGTGGTGGGCAGTGGTGGGGTGATGGAGGGATGGCCCCCCTTGATGGGATGTCGGTGAGGGCTGGGCATTGAGCGTGATGTGAAAGGCAGGGGAAAAGGAGGGCAGCTCTGAGATGCATTGATCTGGGAAACTCCATGGAAGACCATTTCAGGAGTCAAAGACAACTCCGTGTTTCCAGTCTCTGCCTGCTGCTCTGAGGAACAAGGCAGGACATGCTGGGGTCATTTCTGCCCCAGCTCCCTAGCGATCGTTCGACTACGTTCATTTGGGGAACCCATCTTTCCCTTGCCTTTACCCCTCCTGCCCTGTAACCCTCGAGTCAAAGTTTCGAGTCCCCTGAACTCTGCCTGGAGCTGAGAGGAGAAGCACCATGGAACTCAAAATGACTACCCATCTCCCGCAGCCGTGTAACCCAGAGCGAGCACGGTCATACCTGCCAGGCAGCTGAGCACAGCAGGCAGCTGCTGTCCTGGCTGCTGCGAGGGCAGAGGTGAAGGAATTTCGGAGATAGCATGTGGGGAAGGGTGTTAAAGAGTTGCAAGGACTTCAGCACTTGATGCATATGATTCCTTGAGACAAAGCCAACAGAGACTTATTTGCTCCCACTTCATTTTAACCCTTCTTCCCATTTTTTTTTCTCTACTGAAAGAAAGCTTCAAGCTCAGAAGGAGCAAAGAAAGATTAAGTAGAAGGAGTTACATTTTCCTGGCTGCTATCAAAACCTTTTTTCCAACTTTTCTCCTTTTTCCTCTTCGCACTGACATACCTTTGACGTTTTATGAGCTGAACTGTATTTCATTGCATGAGGCACTGGCAGACAATCTGAGAGCCTTTTATTCTGAGGTGCTTTTCAGCTTCCAGGCTATGATCTACACCAGCTCAAGTTGGAGCCAGGCTACAGCCATGGGCCTGGCTGACATTTTACAGCTAAAGGGGAGTGAGGCACCAGCTTATAAAAGTGTTTGAAGACTCAAGTGTTGCATATTAAGATACGCCAAGTTTGAACTCCACGCAGCATGCTCACTTGGCTGAGATGTTTACTGGGGTGATTATTGCAAAGTCTTCAGCACTGACAGGCTGACACAGCAACTTGGTTTCACCAGCTGTGAGTGGACCCAAGCAGCAGAAGACCAGAAGGTCCTGAATTGGACAGTTAACCCATGGAAATCCTCGTCAGATGGTGTGGTGAACACAAAACAGGACTATGGGCTGAGAGAAGGAGTCCTTGACAGAGATCCATTGGATATTACTAATTAGACATACTTCAGCCAAGAATACCCTACACAGAAATGTCAGATTCTGGAAAACACTCAAAGGTAGTGCCAAATGTTCATCCTGTTTGCATGTCCACTGAAGATATTGGGTTGTATGGTCACGGGCTTTAGTCATTGGTCCACTCTGCCTCTTCCTGAATGAACTGGTGAAGCTATATTACCATGAGCAACCAAGAGAACTGGGAGCTTCCCTAGTTTGAGTTATATACATTTTGCTTTGGAAGACATCTGCAGTGCAGCAGCATCTCAGTATCCCAGTGGAGGCTGACATTGCTTTGATTTCACAAGGATAAGCCACATCCTCTTCACTCCAAAGAGACAAGAGTTAAGAGGAGAAATACAGGCCAGAAACCTACTGAGAAGGCAAGTGGCAGAACCAGTATTGAATCCAGCTCCCTTGGACTGGTTTACTCAGTTCTTGCAGGCAATGAGTTGCTCATAGTGAATCAAGCAGAGGACCAGATTCAGTGGAAAGTGACTGGCCTCAGTGGTCTTTGAATCATATCTAAAGGGAATAAACCCTATGGGCTGCCTCATCCTAGGGCTTGAGTGTGGCTTCATTTTGTTTTGTGGGATCTGCAGGTGTGCAGCCTGATGGTGGAGAGATGGAGGGATTGTTACATCTGAGTTTCGGGAGGTTTCATCAGTGCCTCTGAGCACAAGTGTCAGTCTGACCTGATGCCAGGCAGGTTTAACAGTGAAACGCTGGCCTGTCTTTCTTACCAAGTTCAGAAAGAAAAGAGCCAGTCGTTGCTGCTACCATCTATCTGAAGTGATTTCATCACGAAGAGCACAGTCTGGGACTGGCCAGGGTGCAGCATGAATGCACAGGATGGCTCTGATCCCCTCAACTTGGTGCAAATCAGCATGCTCATCGTACCTCAAAGATGTTACAGTACCACAGTCTGAAAGATTCCAAATTCCAGCTGGAGGGAAAACTACTAAAAAGCATCCCAGGGGAAGATCTGGGCTCAAGTGTCTTCTCAGAAGAGGAAAGCGAGATGGTTCCAGAGATGTGGAGCTTTGGGGATGGCAGCAACTTGAGAAGGATTTCTCCGAAAGGCACAAAGGCTGGTGGTAACTGTTGGACAACAAATCAGGCAAGCAGGGGCTCGAATGAGCAAACAGCATTGAATGAAATCCCTTTCTGATTTAACCTTCAATGGAACTCAGGTGGGAGAAGCAATAGGTCACTTGGGGTGTTTGCCTTGTGTGCACATGGCCTTTTTCATATGCCAGTGAGCTTTATCAACGCTCACCTCCAATGTGCAAACACCCTCCAATGGACTGTGCTCAAAGTTCAGTGCATGCTTGAAGAGCTCAACAGGCAAGGATAACTCCCATCAGTGCAAGCTACACAGGAGGATATGTGTGTACAATTGGCATCTTGAGGTTAGCCATACCAATGCTTTCTGGAACATACCTGGATGACCTTGATGACATACCTGGGTGAAAATCACTAGCCTACATCATGCAGAAGGCTGACTAGGGCTTCCTAATGTCTACATCTGATTTCACAAGTGATGAATCCAGAATTTGACATCTAATTTCCTTTCTCAAACAATATCTTCTACTACGATGACCACAAGCAGAAAAAACAATAGTTGTGTCACACATGAGCAGTGCATTATTGATTTTGGAAATGCAATTAAATATATTAGCAATAATGAATTACTGCAATGCAGAGATACATTGACTATTTTAGATCCTTTTTCATTGCACGTTGGATGTCCAAACAGTGCTGCCACAATTTGTCTTGAGTGAGAAAAACATTCTTTAGCTACTTTAGCTACTTCTAACCACTATTATTTCCGTATGTTGACTTTCTCACCTTCTGTGAACTTGCTTCAGGTCAGGAAGTTGAGATAAATCTCTGCCAGTGTAAACTGATGCCTCCCTTTCCATGTCTGTGGTGTAAGGCAATTTTACATCTACACGGAATTTTCTCCAGTGGGGGAATGTCTGAGCCCATCTGAAAGTATGCAAAGCTCAGATCTGAAGTGTGGTTTCACCAGAAGGTAGAGGATGCTATAGCAAGTCGTGGGAGACAGCAGGCAGCTGCCTAATTCTTTAGGTCACATAGTGGCTGCATCTGAGCCTGACCATTAACTCCAAGAGCTGAGTCTGTGGAGGTTTCCCAGATCAAGGTCTCGCCCCAGGTCTGTTTCCTTCTTGCCTGAAGATGCAATGAGGCTTTCCCACAGTCTAGATTTTTGTGCAGAGTAATGGTTGTTTTTTTTTACTGAGCACCTAATCCTGTGGCCAAACTCCACGACATTTTCTTCTCTCCAAAGAGCAGACAGAGCATGTGGTGCCTGGCACTCTGTCCAATGGTGCTGGGTATGGCCGATTTTCTTTGAAGCTCTCCTACCTCAGTAGCCACTTTGATATGAACTGTATAGCTGGGATGGGTGCTGGTGGAGAACAGTGCTCAGCTCTTCTCTTTTTCGTGTTGTAAATAAAGCTATTTCTTATACCAAGGTCCTTTCCAGGTCTGAGATATTTAAGTATAAATGAATCCCTGCTGCTCCGGCTTTCTGATGTAAAGGAAAATCAGAGCCTTCACCTGGGAACAAGACCACCTTGGATGCGTGCATTTCAGAGTCAAATTCTCCCTAGGTCATAGGCTGCTTCAGTTAAGGAGATGCTGGGACATGCAGTCTTGTAGCAGATGGTGAAGTTAAGCTCTTAACTCAGATGCATAATTCACCAACTATGCTGAGCCTTCGGTATACCTGAGATGTATATACATATATCTCTCCTTTCTTCTCTGAGGTCCTTTAAAGAGCCTGTAATCAGGGGCTTGAGCACAGATCAGGGACATAAAAATACCTCAACATAAAGAAATCTGGGCAAAAGCAGGCCAAAATCTGAAGAAGAGCAAAACTGCTGCTGACAAGAAAGAAGCTGCCAGTGGAGTTTCCCTGGGTATGTAAATTGCAGTTCAGCTGTGGGATTATTATTCTTAACAGCAATGGTGCAGCTAACGGGAAGGAGAGCAGCCAAGCCAGACGTGATGCTGCATTAGGCAGCTGAGGTCACCACGAACACAGCACAGCCTGTTCTGCAGGGCTTAGATCACTTCAGCATCTGCCCAAAGGCTGAGGACAGTCAAAAAATGAGCTGAGAGCAAGGCACCAGAAGGGGAAATATGTGCTAACGGGAAGGTGTGGTGCCTGGGAAAGAGATCTCGTGAGTTATTGCAGGAGAGTACCTAATGCTGTTAGCTGTGATGTGCAGGTGCAGCACTAAAGGGAGAAGGTCGCAGGGCTGGTCTGCTCCCATAAATCACGGAAGGGAGGGCATGAGGATTAGATCTGGGACTGCACAGTGCAATGGAGTGAAACCTTTCTGTCCATGACTGGCCAACAGATAGATAAATGGAGCAATATGCAAGCACAGAGTTTGAAAGCATCTGGCTGGAGAGTGAAAATGTGTTTTTTCTAAAAAAGTCTCACAGAGGTAGGCTGAACTCAGCACAAATCTTTTGAAGCTATTATTTTAGAAGGGATTGAAGATATTAATGATCATCTCAAAAATGCTTTGAGAGTCTGTGATAGAGAGGACACATCACAACAGCTACATGAGTTATTCTAGTCCAGTGCTCAATCTGGGTTTTGTCCAGATCCTTTTCACGGCCGTGAGTCTTTATATTTCCACGTGCACGCACTCCTGCACATGGTGTACACACACACACACACACAACAGGGCTGACAAAATACACAGCCCATCATGTGTCCCTGGAAGCAAGGAGCTCTTTAAGAAGACCAGCTGAGAGATTCAGATCTGCAGCACTGGATCAGGCCACAGTCCCTGTTGCTGCAGGACTCTTTCTGCAAATAGTCCATAGAGAACATCCAGACCAGCAACTGTAAACAAGCAAATATTGACATTTTTACCCCACTATGCAGCCTTGCAGCAGTTGCCTGGTTCCAGTCTGTTGTCTTTAACATCCACCATCACACTGATCCACCAGGAGCCAGGTTCATCAGCCCAGCTCCCACCATCTCCAAGGAGCTATTGCTACAGGTTCCCCAGTGTTTTTTAGTTACAAAGGCAGGCAGCAGGAGGGCAAAACACAACTCGATCAGAGCAGCTGCTTTGCACCTGTGATAGTGGTGGAACAGATGTCACAGCCTTAAAGACATTAAGGTGTGCGTTTCCATTTTCTATCAACCCTGCTTATGTCAGAGTGTTTTGCAGCACCTCTAGGAAACCCTATTATAGCCAAAGCCTAATATGCAAAATACCTACTTCTGCAGAACTAGGGTGAGCTTTCATAGAAGGTGATAAAATTGGCCAGGGGGATGAAAATGAGGGTTAAATCACAGAACAGTGGTTCCCAAATTCAAGCTTACAAGGCCATAATACCTGGTCGGCGAAATTGTGTTAAAGAATTATTTAAGTTCAGAGTTTGGTGGTTCATGGTACCTGATAGCCCATAAGAAATCATAGAATCATTGAACCTTAGAATCATAGAATGGTTTGGGTTGGAAGGAACCTCAAAGATCATCCAGTTCCAGCCCCCCTGCCACGGGCAGGGACACCTTCCACTACACCAGGTTGCTCAAAGCCTCATCCAACCTGGCCTTGAACACTCCCAGGGATGGGGCAGCCACAGCTTCTCTGGGCAACCTGTTCCAGTACCTCACCACCCTCAAAGGGAAAAATTTCTTCCTCAGATCTCATTGAAATCTCCACTCTTTCAGTTTAAAGCCATTGTCCCTCCTCCTGTCACTACACACCTTGTAAAAAGTCCCTTTCCAGCTTTCCTGTAGCCCCTTTAGGTACTGGGAGGTGCTGGAAGGTCTCCCTGGAGCCTTCTCTTCTGCAGGCTGAACAGCCCAACTCTCTCAGCCTGTCTTCATAGCAGAGGTGCTCCAGCCATTGGATCATCTTTGTGGCCCTCCTCTGGACCCGCTCCAGCAGCTCCATGTCCTTCTTGTGTTGGGGACTCCAGAGCTGAATGCAGCACTCCACTCGATACCTGGAACAAAATGTTTCAGCCCAGGTATCCAAGAAGTTTGAGAATCATCCTATTGAAGAGCTGCAGCTCCCAGGACTCACTATGCCACGGACTAACATCGCAGACAAAGCAGCAGGCTTCTCACCTTGGGATCTGTGCTGGTCATGCTGGATTTGGCATCATAGTGATGAGGAGGTGCTGTCTAGCGCAGAGCAAAAAGGGATGAATGGAAATAAATGCTTACAAAGGGAGAAAACAGAAGACAGAGGCAGCTGTGATGGGCGTTTGCAGAAGGCTGGGAACCCCTGCACGAGATTGGTGTGGTGATGATGGTTCTCTGGAGAGATAAAATAAGGGTAAAAGTCAGGGACAGCTTTCTGTGTATTTCATAGTAAGCTGAGTTTTGCAAGTGAATCTTCCTCTCTCCCTGGCAGTCGGACCACACAGACCAGCCCACCAACCATGCCACAATGTGGTTTATAACCTTACTTGCAGCTGCTCCTGGGAGCTGTGCAGTCTATCCCAGCAGGAAACCATTCTGTGAGTGATGACTTGAACATCTCCCTCAAATGTCCTAAGCTCTTCTCTTGCTCTGCTGAAATGACGGTTGCATCTGCTGGTAGAGCCACCTCAACAGCTCTCCTTCGAGAAGAGAAGGCTTCGTGCACCTTTTCTTGTGGACAGATCTCTGCATGAAAAACAGGTGGGGACACAACAAGGACTGGTGAGAGGCAGATGGGTGTTTTGTGGTGGCAACACAAAGCTTTCCAGCACCGTGGTCTTCTCATAAGTGCAAGTGCTGTGAAGAGTCTCTTTGCCTCCCACACGCAGAACGATGTGGACTGCCATGGTCGAGTGACCTCTTTCATGCTGAATTTGGGCCTCTCCCCTCATCTCCCACACAACCTCTTCCCTTTCGCTCCCTTCCGTCTCCCTTTTGACTGCGCTCTTGTTTCCCTTGGCTTGCTCATGATGTCGAACGCTCTTTCATGCAACACCCCCCCACGCAACGTTCATCAAGCCTCTTCCTGCTCTCTTTCAAAGCTCTCCCAGATGGTAAGAAATCTCCCTAGCCCAAGGAAGAACTCCAACTATAATACTACATGTCACTCTCAGTTTGTTAGACAGCTCCTGGCTGCATTGTCCTTGCTCTCTGAAGCTCTCTTGTTCTTACTAATCTGCTCTGTTCTCTCTGCTGTTGTAATACATCATGAATATACATTTATGATGCCAGTCCATGATTTGCTACATGATTTTGGCTGATTGGTCAAGCAAAGCGTGTAGATGTTGGGCCATAGGCCAATGCATTCAGAAATGACAGCTGGGTTGATGTGCTTCACTTTTGGGGCATGTGGTGCCTGATTTGCAGAGGTGTTGGAGACAGTTGACAGGAGTTCCCTATGCTTCACAGTACTAAATCATGCATCTTCCACGATAACTCGTTTCAGTACATATTTGGCATTGTTTTCTTTGTGTTGTTTAGATCATGGAAAGTGGCACTAACATTAGTGGCAGACTTCTGCATGGCTCAGGGCTCCTTCAGTAGGTGACTTCAGCTGGGAGGCAAACCACGAAACGACTTCACCTAGATCCCCAACAAAATCCCAGAGGGGTAGAAGGGTGCCCATCTCCCCAGCTGGGAGGTCTAAGAGGTGGGTGTTTGACCAATCCTTGGGCAGCTTCCTAGTTAATCACAGAATCATAGAATGGTTTAGGTTGGGAGGGTCTTCAAAGATCATCTAGTTCCAACTCTCCTGCCATGGGCAGGAACACCTGCCACTAGATCCCGTTGCTCAAAGCCTCATCCAACCTGGCCTTGAACACTTCTAGGGATGGGGCATCTACAGCTTCTCTGGGAAATCTGTTCCAGTGTCTCACCACGCTCACAGCGAAAAATTTCTTCCTTAGATCTCATTGAAATCTACCTTCTACAATTTAAAGCCATTGCTCCTGTCCTATCACTATATGCCCTTGTCAAAAGTCCCTCTCCAGCTTTCTTGTAAGTCCTCTTTAAATACTGGAAGGCTGGTAGAAGGTCTCCTCAGAGCCTTCTCTTCTCCAGGCTGAACAGCCCCAACTCTCTCAGCCTGTCTCCATAGCAGAGGTGTTCCAGCCCTCGAATCATCTTCGTGGCCTCCTCTGGATTTGCTCCAACAGCTCCATGTCCTTCTTGTGCTGGGGACTCCAGAGCTGAACGCAGCACTGCAGGGGAGTCTCAGGAGAGCAGAGCAGAGGGGCAGAATCCCCTCCCTCGCCCTGCTGCCCACGCTGCTCTGGATGCAGCCCAGGACATGGTTGGCTTTCTGGGCTGCCAACGCACATCGTCAATTCATGTGAGTTTCTCATCAACCAACATTCCCCAGTCCTTCTCCTCAGGGCTGCTCTCAATCCCATTCTCTGCTCAACCTGTACTTGTGCTTGGGATTGCCCGACCCACATGCAGGACCTTGCACTTGGGCTTGTTGACTTCATGAGGTTCACACAGGCCCACCTCTCAAACCTGTCAAGGTCCCACCAGATGGCATCCCTTCCCTCCAGCAGGTCCACCACATCACGTATGAAAATAGACTCTTCAGAAAATATGATTCATCCCATCCTAAGCAGGTAAGGTAGGTCAGAGCATCTCCTATTTCTCTCCCCAACTAATCTGCACCAGTGTTGGTTTTTGAACCTGGATCACTCTCCCACACTGATTCACTGCACAGAATTTCTATGTGGGTCCAAGGAGGGAGTGGAGGGTGGGAACTTACAGCCAGGGCTGGAAAAGAGAAATTTTCATGATAGAATTGGCTTCAGACAACTAAAGTGCTAGTGGAACTGCAGTGTTAATCTCTTCCCCAAATCCCCCTGCATTTCACATTTCCTGCAGGACCTCATTTTTGGTTATTTCTGGGTTTTTGACACACAGGGGTTTCATCAAGATGTAAGGTTATTAGGCAGGAAAGGCCAGGCAATGAATTCAGAGCTAGATCCAATTTGCCTTAAAATTCAAGACTGTTCAGATGTGGAGGTTTTGGTCAGCCGTTCATGTAATAATAGCAGTGGAACACCATTAATCTAATTTAATTTTATGTTACATCGATTTTCTTGCTTTGTTGATTTTATTTCAGGCACCTTGTGAGAGAAAAGTGTGAGAAATTTGGCTTCCATAGGTCTTAAAAAAAAAAAAAGAAGTGGAGTAAGCAGCAGCCAAGGAGAAGCACTATTTAAGCTAGAAGAGACCTTGGTACAAGCACAGATGGCCATAACCTGTTGACAAATGAAGTGAGATTAGAAAGTAGAATATTCTCATGTTCAGAAGTGGGAGGATCCAGAACAACTTCCAAAGAAATAAGTGCTATGTGAGAAATGAATATGTTTTCAGATGGAGCTGATCATTTTCTGAACGAGTTTAAATAATATGATTAAGTAGGATAGCAGGGATCTGGCGTCTTTACCCCAAGAGGTCCCATCTCATCCTTATCTCATGGGCTGATCTCAATGATTCGTCATCACCAATATTCCAAAAACACTTCAGGGCAGGAAATAAAGAATTTCATATCGTGTCAGAACAAAAAAGATACTTGTTTCAAAGCAAGTCTGCATCCATGCTATGTTTTTGTTGCTCTTTCTTGTTATTTCTCTTGAAACTGGGTCTTTTACAGCACAAGAAAATCGGACGGTTCCTTTGGGACTTCGTCGGCTATTGTTAATTCTCCTTCTGAAGTCATAATCCCCTGTGCCATTACGGGTGGTTGCTATGGAATAATGATGATATCCACAAGAACAGTGTTAGGGATGTAGCATCAGGAGCACAGGGGTTCTTGCATAGTCTGAGATCTTGTTTCAGTCATCCTCGATTAATAAAGACTGAAGAGAGAGTCTAATTGAGAGATAGATCCATTTACTCCAGAAACACTTATGCATTACATGAAGACTTATCATAGGTATATTTTGGTTCCTTCTTAAAGTCAGTTCAAGCCAAAGATGATGTGAATCTGTCCAGTTTATCCCCTGATCACTTGGTAATGAGATATTTTACATCTCAGCCTCAACAAGACCTACCTGTAACGAACTACACCGAATGAAACATCACTGATGGAGCTGATGGCACCACTGTTGATGTGTGCAGTTGTGCACTCGCTGTGTGCGGGGTTTATGTGGTGGAGTTTTGGTAGCAGGAGAGCAGAACAGGTCTCTGCCAGGTGAGATCCCTTGACCCCCTCAGCCCAGGCCGAGCCAACCAGTGCCTCTGCAATGTTCTGTTTAAGATGGGAACAAAGGAGCCTGAAAGGTGGTTTGGACCTTCAGGAAGAGAGAGGGGAGGCAGAAGGCTGAGATCTGAGAAGAATGGCCACACAGACACCAGGTCAGTGAAGATGGAGTGGGAGGAGGTGCTGGAGCTGAGATTCCCCTGCAGCCCGTGGTGAGACAGCAGCGGATCCTCTGCAGCTCATATAGATTAACAGTGGAGCATAGATCCACCTGCAGCCTGTGGAGAACCCGACGCTGGAGCAGAGATGCCTGTGCCTGAAGGTTGTAGAGAATTAGACTCATGACAAAGCAGAGATGCATCTGAAGTTCATGGAGAACCCCACACCGGAGTGGGTGGCTGCCCTCTAAGAAGCCGTGGCTCTGTGGGGAAGAAGCCCACACTGGAGCAATCTGATGGGTCAGGATTGCAGCCTGTGGCAAGGACTCACTTTGGAGAAGTCTGTGGACTGTCCCGTGAGGAGAGGATCCACTGGAGCAGAGGAAAAGGGTGTAAGGAGTCCTCCTTTAAGAATAGGAGTGGCAGAAACAACATGTGAGGAACTGACCTGCAGCCCCATTCCCCATTCGCTGCTGGGGAGGAGGTGGAGCCGGGAAGAAAGGAGGGGTGGGGGGAAGGTGTTTTTAAGATCTGGTTTTGTTTCTTGCTATCCTTTCAAGTAACTGTTAATAAATTAAATTGCTTTATCCCCAATCCTAGCCTGTTCTGCCCGGGACCATGGTTGCTGGGTGCTCCCTCTCTGTTCTTGTCTGACTCTCAGGGCTTTTGTTACCTTTTCCTCCTCTCCACCTCACTGAGGGGCAGGCATGAGTGAGTGGCTGAGTGGTGGTTTAGTTGCCAGGTGGGCTAAACCACGACATGCTGATTCAAGCCCAGAGAAGCTCAAGTCCAGATAAACCCTCCGCTGAACCCACATTTGCTCTGTTTCACCATCCAGCTCCAGAAACAGTTGCACCAGCAGCGGAACCTACATGCCTACAAGCTTAGGCAGGGATCTGTCCTGGCTGCTGGGAGGAATATCCATATGACCATTGTCCCAATTGCATGTTGAAGACACACAAACTCATTGTCTGGCACTTCAGACTACATCATACTCATTGTCTGGCACAGGTTCTACCTCGTCCTGAATTCCCCCAAATCTGACCCTGAGTTCTTGCAGATCTTCGGCTACGACTCAACTGAACTCAGTGTTTGGTTCATTCTTGCATGTCCCTGTTGTTTCTCTGAAATAATTTGAAAATCAGCCCTTAGTTTGCCTGAAATGTTTCTGCCCCTCTTAGGACTCAAATTTGTCTCACAGGATGATTTGAGTTCTTGGCTTGTTTAATGTCTGGGTTTGCTTCCTATTTTTGTCCTGATCACAAAGATTTAATTTCTTACACCTCAATAATGAGTTCCAGATCCTTCAAAATACTCCTTAATCTGTTTCTCCAAACAGATAATGTTCTATTGTGAAATAAATTGCCTGGAGATGAGAAACTTGGGAGAAGGTTTTGAATTTTCAAGAGATTTTTTTTTTTCCCAGCAGCACTTTAGTTTTATGAAGATCTATATAGTGGCTTTGAATTTACTGGGACAGACTCATCTCAGTATGTGTTTCCTCATGAACTGATGGTTTCTGCCACAGCCTGGCAATGGGTAGAGGATGTGTTTAAAGGAGACACTGAGCAGGAAATTTCTATATTGGACCATTGACCAGGGGAGGGGAAACCTTTGTATTTTCAGAGGTGGAATTGTGTGTCCAGCAAAGAAAGTGCAAGATGACAGCCAGACCACATACAGCATTCATTATTCCTTCTTTAGCCGAGTTCATCTCATCTTCTTTCTCGCCTCTCCCAATCCCAACGTTTCATCAGGGTCCACAGCATCCCAGCAGTGTATATGTGTCTACGTGCAATGACAGAGGAGATTCTGACACAGCATAGAGAGAGCTGGAACTCATCAGCAGACCCTGATGTGGTTAGAAATTGCTGAAATAAAAGCGTTTTGTGGATGGACAGTCACTTGACTGGAACTCTCCTGAGAATTCACCTGAGCCTGCTTTCCTGCTAACTTTCCTGCTTGGACTTCTGGGAAGTGCACACCACATACAATCATAGAATTATTAGGTCAGAAAAGACGTTTAATATCATCAAGTCCAACCACAAATCTAACACTGCCAAGTCCTCCACTAAACCATGTCCCTAAGTGCCACATCTGAACGTCTTTTAAATACCTTCAGGAGAGGCTTCAAATCTGGTCTCCAGATTCTCTGGCTTTGGAGTTGCCCAACACTTCTCAAGTTGCCAGCGCTGGGAAGGGCCCTTATGTTGAGGACCCCAGAGCTGAAGGCAGCACTGCAGGGGGGTCTCAGGAGAGCAGAGAGGGGGGCAGAACCCCCTCCCTCAACCTGCTGCCCACGATGCTTTGGATGCAGCCCAGGACACGGTTGGCTTTCTGGGCTGCCAGCGCACGGTGCCGGCTCATGGTGAGCTTCTCATTACCCAACACCCCCAATCCTTCTCCTCATGGCTGCTCTCAATTCCTCATGGCTGCTCTCAACGCAAAAAGTGGCATTTAGCCTGATCTGAAGACACATCATGGCCTGATGAGAGTACAGCAATCATTTCTGAGTGCCTGCTCCAACAGCAAGTCATGAGAGATGAGAGGAGCAGGGCTGTCCTGAAAATTTCCCTTCTGTATGATAATATTTCCTGTTTCCATCTGAGGAGGATCCAGGCTGCCTTTTGTTATCTTCAAGCTTCTCCATGCCAGCACAATTAGTTAACGAGCATGTTGAGTCTCAAGCAAAACATACAGTTGATCCTGAAGCTTTATCATGTATCACTTCAGGGAAACAAAACAAAGCAATAAAAAAAAATCTGTGCAAACAGCTCTCTGGCAAATGTGAGAAGCAGCAAAAAATGTTTTCCATGGACTGGACTGTATAGTTTCAGAGCAAAAAGATAATACATAGGGAAATGCATTGGCACTCTTTTCCCTTGGGGTAGAACATAATTTTTCATTTTGAGCAGATCCGATCTCCTTTCTGAACACCCGGCTCAACTGCTGGGCTAATGACAGCAATTTCTACTGAGGAAGAGGATAACACGAAGAGTTTCCCTTCTTTGAGGTGCACCATGATGCAGAATTGCTCTCCAGTTGCTCAGAAGAGAAGAAAAAGTTCTGGGATAGATTTCTTTTGACTTCAGAAGAGAGGAGAGATGAGAAATCCATGTAGTGGTACCCTTTATCACTCAGGGTGATGTGCAACAACAAAGGGATGTTCGGTGCCTAAAATTGTGGAGTGTTTCTAGAAGAAACCCCCTAATAAAATCTCTTTCCTCTTTCTCATTGAAATTCAGCCTGGGGCTGGGTGAAGGGATTTAATTAATACCCTTCAGGTCTTTGGCTCATTCATTCATTCTGCAAGCACCAGAGGATGGTTTCACAGTACCAGAGAAGAACCAGGGAAAGAGCACCCTAGAAACAGCTTATCCCTCATCTGACTTGCCAACAAACATGCCCCAGTATGTCT
The DNA here is from genome assembly GCF_009769465.1 of Tauraco erythrolophus. Taxonomy (NCBI): domain Eukaryota; kingdom Metazoa; phylum Chordata; class Aves; order Musophagiformes; family Musophagidae; genus Tauraco; species Tauraco erythrolophus. The sequence goes on along the minus strand of NC_141465.1, from coordinate 134,677,396 downwards.
GGGACTCCTGAAGAAGTAATGCAAATCTGGAGAGCAAACATCTTGCTTGATCTAGAATCTGCATTAATTTACCATCAAAAAAGTGAGCATCAGGCCATTAAAAACCTTCTGCATGTGCTGACTAACCTAGGGAAGGGGAGTATTTTTCGGTCTTGGTGAGAACCAGTGTTGGTCACTGGTGGAACTAAACCTGACCTCAATGACACACAACTCCAGCACTTTCAGGTCCAGATAACACAACACCTTCCCACAAAACAACTTATCTTTTCCTTGAGCTGCCTGAACAGATCCAAAAACGGTCCCCACGCATGGACCCATCTAGCAGAAAGGTTGCTCCACATTTAATCTCCATCCTTGGAGGTCTTCAAGATTTAACTGATCCAAGTCTCTGAGAAACCAGGTCTAATTAGACCAGCTCTGAGGAGCAGGCTGGACAGGATGACCTCCAGAACTCTTTATGAAGAGGAGATTGGACTGGATGACCTCCAGAGGTCCCTTCCAACACAAACTGTTCTCCAATTCTATGATTTCGCAGAAAGACAAAGCTAAAACTGGGAGGTAAAGCAGCACAGCGTTTCCCAGTACTGTCTGCAGACTGCTGGCACTGGAACAATACAGAGGGCAGACACATTTCTGCAGTCAAGAGGACTGGCTGGGCACTGCTCCCATTCATCCCGAGGAGCCATAGCTGCTTTCCTGGTTTCTGACTCCCTGGAATCCAAATTGCAAGTTTACTGTACTGCCACTTAAGAGGACTACTAATGAAAAAAAAGGTCTTTCTGTTTGTTTATGTGGTTAAGCCTTACTGTTTACATGATTTCTGTACTGACAAATTCTTTGAAGGGTTTCTTAACAGGAACAAAATCTATTTTGGGAAGCCTCTCTGGCATGGGCCGGGAGTTGCGGCACACAGGAATGTCTGTTCCTGCAGCACCACAGATTTGCACGCTGGACCTCGTGCTCCCAACAGCCGAGGTGGTAGCACTTCCACCACTCAAGGCTTAGGTGCCAACCAGCAAATGTTTCTAAATCTGGGGACTGGCACCATCAGTGCTCTGCATCAGCTTCTCATGGTGCAGGGATGAAGGTAGGCCTTGTCAAAGCTGGTTTAACAATAGCATTGCCTGCTCCTTCCAGGACATCCACTCCAGTGGTGGGACCAGCACCCATAAACCGGGCAAGCAGAGATATTTTTGACAGGGTAATCTCTGTATCATCAGCTCCTTCTCCACATGGTGACGATAATACCTCACACCCTACTTGACATGGGTGATCTGCTGAGACCTTTAATGTTGAAGGAGTGTTTAGATGCCAACATAAGCATATGAACTTATTCAGGTGGATAGATCTTTCATAACACTGGTGGAGATAGTAAATATTTCCCCTACTATCTCTTACATATAAACATTTGAGGCTAGCTCATAAGCTGTGCCTGCACTTTCCCAGGCAGCTGATCCATTTTAGGAAAGGACATAATTTACAGACATTCCTGCAGCAGCAGGATTAATACTCAGTAAGGAATAACTCTGCCCCATGTGAAAATCTCGGAAAGTATTCCCGCTGAAGATTGAGGTGTTCATCAAGAGGTCAGAGGTAGAAGGAGTTGGCCAGGTGTCTGGCAGAACGTGAGATGTTGCTTCATTGCTGGGGTGGTGATGGAGAGTGTATCTTGTACAGAGGGAACCCTTTGCCGTGTTACCAGAGGGACAGAGGTGCCTCGGAGGGCTGGATGATGTTCTGGATCTCCTCCATGCACGGAAAGCTGTGATTTATTTTTCAGTTGCCTGCTAGACTCATTATATATTCTCCTTTTAAGATTCAAGGATGCTCTCCTTGAACCAAATGGCAGAAGGCCTGATGTGCTCAGGGGGTGTGGATGTAAACCCTGCCACCTGATCATGTATTGTGCAATTTTTTAGTTGCTTGAGGTGCATCAACTGAGAGCCACTGGTGCCTGCAGTTGTTTTTCCTTTGCTTTCTGCTGTATATAGAATCATGAATCATAGAATGGTTAGGGTTGGAGGGACCTCAAAGATCATCTAGTTCCAACCCCCCCTGCCATGGGCAGGGAAATCCTCCACTACACGATAAGAGCTGTAATTTGAAGCTACTTAAAGAAATCACCTTCTCACTTATCTCAGCTTCCTTAGTGGCAACCCTTTCATGATTAGAGGGTAGAAAAGCCACATTGACAGGACACATTGGCGTCTCCCCTTCTGTCACCTTCTCTGATCTGCAGTGCCATCTCCAGAGAACATCGTCCAGTCTGGTTTGAAGTTTACTTTGAGTTTTCCAGCCTTGTCATGGGGAGGTTTTATTTCATAGGCTTCAGCGTTTCACCAGCCCTACATGGCCAAAGTTCGTGGAGTGGATGAAAATGTGAAATGTGATGATCCCTCAGATCCCAAACACTCTTTTCTGGAGGTCGCTGGTAGGCACATCTCCAGATTTGATGTCTCTTTTATACTAGCTTCACAAAGCAGGGGAAAGCTGCCGAATGCAAAAACTTTAAGCCAGACAAGACAAAATCCACTCGAGGACAGCGCTGAGCTAAGAAGAGGATGGATCGTGGGTCTGATCCAACTCCCACGAAGCAATGGAAAGGTTCCCACCGATGTAATCAAAGCTGGATCAGGCCCAAAATGACCGGCGATTAATCATTACTATTTATTTGTTAGCACCAGCAATGGATTTGAAAATTTACAGATGTAAATATAAGACAGATCCTGGCCCTAAGAGTTCAGCAGCCAATTTTTCTGGTTTTACAAGTAGAGTCACTCTGGGAAGCTCCCATCAGGTACTCATCAGCGTGAATTTAATCTATCCTTCACACTTTCATGTTGCTGAGACAGAGAGGGCATTTAACTGATGAGGGGTTTAGTGTTGCTGAGTCTTCTGGAGGAAGCTTAATGCGCAAAAGGGGAGTTGAATTAGGTGGGAGGACCTGGAACGTAGGGAGTGGGAGGTCATTGTATGAATAGCAGGAGATACAGAGGAAATGACTCTCCCAGGGCTCCAGGCCAACAAGTCTCAGAGACCGGGGGGACGGTGGGAGTAGCCTTGGATACAGCGATGGTGGAGAAGTCGACACAAGGCTGGAGCCAAGGTGTGGAGCAGCAATTATGTGAGAAGAGCAGGGAGGTGAAGCAGTGAGACAGGAGGAGGTCATTTAAGGACAGTGGATGTAGCAGAGCAACAGTCTCTGTTCTCCTGAGACCCCACCTGGAATACTGCATTCAGCTCTGGGGTCCCAACATAAGAAGGACATGGAGCTGTTGGAGCGGGTCCAGAGGAGGGCTACAAAGATGATCCAATGGCTGGAGCACCTCTGCTATGGAGACAGGCTGGGAGAGTTGGGGCTGTTCAGCCTGGAGAAGAGAAGGCGCTGGGGAGACCTTCTAGCAGCCTTCCAGTACCTAAAGGACTACAAGAAAGCTGGAGAGGGGCTTTTGACAAGGGTGCATAGCGACAGGACACGGGGCAATGGCTTTAAACTGAAAGAGGGGAGATTGGATGACATTTAAGGAAGAACTTCTTTACAATGAGGGTGGTGAGACACTGGCACAGGTTGCCCAGAGAAGTTGTGGCTGCCCCATCCCTGGAAGTGTTCAAGACCAGGTTGGATGGGCTTTGAGCAATCTGATGTGGTGAAGACGTCCCCTCCCATGGCAGGGGAGGTGGAACTAGATGATCTTTAAGGTCTCTTTCAACCCAAACCATTCATGATTCTATATGTGCAAGCACATGCAATGACAAGCATAAGTCTAAACCAATTTTCTTGAGTGTTTCCCTCCTACTGAGCTCTCTGGCTGACTTATCTTCTCTGCCCAAGACAGCAACCATCCTCTCCAGCAATATCAATGCTGAAAGTTAATGAAGGTGCAGATGCAGACTACGGCAAACGCTGGGTCACAGGATGCCTTCAGTGCTTGCCCTGGGCTCAGTGCAATAAGATTCAGATCTGAGCCTTTGGGAATGGTAACCTACACTCGATTACCCAGAGACGAAGAGGTTCAGCTGCAGTCAGAGCCAGATCCAGGCGCTGATTGGACCATCATCTGTTTCCACCTGCTGGAGCCTCCTTGGGGGTCTCCATAGTGGCACTTGCCACTGCTCCTAGTAGATGGATCATATATCCCTTGATACCCAGAGGACCATCAGCTGAACGCACACCTACTTCAAAGCTATGCTTCACTAGAGCAGTGATAGGACAACAGTCAGTGTGTCCCTCATTAAAGGAGCTGGTGATTCAGGGTCTGATGTTCAGTGCAGTTTATGAAAAAGCTCCTATTGCCCACAGCGAGAGCTTACTTAGAGCTTTAAATCCACACCTGGGTAAATATCATCTGAATGACTGGATCCTTCAGCAAAAAAAAAAAAAAAGCTCCTGTTTTGCTCGTTTCACAGATCTGCAGGTCCAGGAACAGCAGCCGATGCCCACATGCTCCAAGACTGACTCCTCTTTCATACACTCACCGAATATGTAACATTTATACAATCCAGCAGGCTCCATCTCATAACTCCAGGCAATTCTGAAAGCAAAGGAGATAGCATCAGTATCATAACCCAACCTCACATCGTCTGCTTTCATGCTTCAGCTACCCTAATGTTTATAGATCACATATCCCAACCACTTCAGTTCAGCTCACGACTGGTTTTCAAGTCTGCGGGCTCCAGGAAAAGACATAATGGGCTGTTCAACTGGAATTAAGGAAAATATAAAACCCCTTTATGTTCACTCACATGTATTCATTTTACTGCCCTGGTCGTTCTATATTTGTCAAATGTCTTTTGAGGTTTATCTGAACTATTTTTACATACAAGTTTTCTTGGAAGTTTACCTTTAATTCTTAAAACCTGTCCTAAAATCCCACACTGTAAACATCAAGGTGACATCAAATGTTGTTTGAGGATTTGTAAGGGATGTATTTTAAGGCAGTTTTACGTGATGTGCTAGTGAAAAATAACACGTTTATGTGAAGGGCCCTGTAGTAATTAAAAGCAAACCTAAAAACACCTTCCAGTGCACTTGGCACTTTTAAACCCACATATTTCAGGAAGCAGCCATAAACGCGCACACCGTGCACCCCTCTGAAGTCAACATGATGTCTCTTTTGGGGCTGGCAGCATTGAGCGGGGTCACTGCGTTACTCTTGGGTGCAGGAGCAGGGAAGGACCTGGAGAAGATCCTGACAGCTGCTCCCCGTCACCTTTCTCCTTCCCTGATGCGCCAAGCCGGGACCTCTGCTGCTGCAGTAGACTCACATCCTGGGTGCATTTGGAAGGCAGAGATGATGGTCCCTTCCCAGTCCTTTTCCCAGATCTCCCTTGTGATGGGTAGTTGCTTTACCCCTGCACGACTCCTTTCACCTCATCTTACCCTCATGTGTGAGTGGTGTGGATCTACCCAAAAAGAACGAGTGATTCACCCAGGAGACATCGATCCAGGAGTCCTACCTGGCAGCACTTGGCATTACGAGCTATGTTGCCTACCTTCTTCCTGCTCTCTGGGGTGAGCCCACAAAGGATAGGCAAATCAGTAAGCAAACTCATGTGCTCCCATTTGCACAGGGGTGCATAAAACATCTAAAGACATCAGCATGGTTCACTGAGCCACAACGTGCTCCTACCAAGCAAGATGATTAGAATCGACTGTTTATACCAGCAACCACCTCACTTCTGCTGTTGAACTGCAGCCCCTCTGATCCACAGCAGACAGGGTTCTGCACACCCAGGCAGGTTCCTCGTCGTCTCCTCAGGAGACTTTGTTTGCAAGGACTTTGATTCAATGCCAAGTGCCGTATCCAAAAACAGAGCAAAACTCAATTTATCTTGTTGACATGTTGGGACATAGATGTGGTTTGTTTGGAGAACCTATTGCAGAGAGAAGGTGAAGAGGGGTGGCATTTGATGCTAAATACAGCTCTTGGGCACTGGGTTAAGTTTATTTTTAAAGGTCTCTAGCTTTGTCCTATACCTTATGTTTGGTGACAACAGACTTGGACGGGACTTTGGTCAGTTCTACAGAGCAGTGCAGAGCTTGTAAACTCTTGCCATTGTTTTTAAACTCACAGATAAAATAAGCATGCAACTTTGAGGAATAATTGACTTTCTTGGTCTCAGAGTCTGATCATCTTTTCCTGAGGGAAATACTTATGCAAGGACAATCTTGTGCTCTACTGCAAATAATCTAGTGCCTGTCAGTCTGAGCAAAGCTGTGTTGTTAGTATTTCTTATAAATTCCAGTATGAAGCTAATTCTCCTCAAGAATCAGAATCTCCTCTCCTCTCCTCTCCTCAAGACTGAGTGCAGAATAAAAATTCAAGTTAGGACTCTCCCAAATGGATATTTGACCATGTGAAAGCAACAACTTTATTAGCCACCAGAGAATCCACACTGGGAAGCCCTCCAGGTAATGCTATTCACTAGTTTTCACACTTGTTTGCTTTTGTTGCTCTCCTCTGTTTACCGATTCTAGAAAGTGATGCTGCCACTCCCTTCACTAAAAGATGACAATTTTCAGCTGCATTGCCCAAAGTTCACCAAAACCTAAAAATAAAACCTGTAGAAGCATCCTAAATAGTCCATTTTATGGATGGGGGAAACTGAGGCTGAAAGGAAACTGAACAGCATCCCAATTATAGATGAACTATTCTCCCTCCAGAAGGATGGGAGATAGGGATTCGTAATGGTCCATTCTCAAAACTGCAAGAAGTTTTCCTGTATGTTGTATTCACACGTTGGATAGGAGGATTTCCGACACTGACTGGGGTGCAATCCCCTTGCCCGTGATGGATAACTTCTTGGCTCACACATGGGTGACTGCTGCCTGCTAGAACACACTGTTCAGGAAAAGGTGCTAAAATAGAAACTACCTAGTCTTTTGTTGGAAACTAGCTAAATTTATTGGATGATTTGGCGAGAAAATTATTTCATCCTGTATTCAGCTCTCATTGAGCCTCTTTATTTTCTCTGCATTTTTCCTTTTGCTTTTCTTCAGAGTCCAGAAGAAACAAACCTCCAGAAAACAAACACATGAGTCCTTAGCGCTTAATGCAAAAACTATTTTGTGTTTTGTATTGCCATCTCTTTTGTTCGAAGAGCCAGCAAGTCTATAGCTAAGCAAGCTCTTCAGTACAGGGGCTGTCTTTAATTTCATGTATTATGTGGTTACAACAGCCCAGTTGATATTAACACATTATTTTTTTAAAAGCCAGTTATGTTGTATTAGGTATATCTCTGACCAGTGGCTCCCTAGTAAAACCAGCTCTGGTTGAAGAAGAGCTGCAACGAAGGTGTAGTCAGTGTGTAAGTGCTTATCTGTGCGTTGTAGTAGGGGGAGAACGAAGAAATTCCAGGATGGGTGTTGCTCATTCATTCAAAGCATGGATCTGTAAATCAGTACTGAAGTCTCACCTCCCTTATGAAGGTAAGGGTTGGTTTCTGTGCTATGTCGGCTGGAGAAGTGGAAAAATAACAAGTGCAGAACGTAAAAAATAAGGTACTACAGGCATTGTAAATGTGGTAGTAAAGTATACGAGATACGAAAGGGAGCCTCCAACCTTGCCAAGGAATTTTGTCCTTTCATCGCTGTGCAGATAAATGGCTTTTTAACCATTTGTGTTGGTTTTGAATGTCTAGAATTCAGAGTTAATCTGAACAGAACCAAATTTTATAGTAGGCACCAGAGCAGGTTTGTTTTCCAATGGCTTTTCCAGGGACCTGCTGCTCCAGACGGCACAGGATAAACGGGGGGGAGACTCTGGAAACACTTCTGTAGCCCTCTCGGTCAGACGCCGGCGAGAGAAGAGCGCTGAGATTGAGTTACACCAAAGACATGCAGCAACAGAGTCACTAAAAACCAGAATTCTTCACATCTCTCTTCTGTACGAAGTCTGGATAAATCAGAGACAATCCTCCGTGCTCAACAGCTCTGGAGGGATTCAAAGCCACCTGGCTGGGGGAGACGAGGCGGGAGGCTGAGATCAGTGCCCAGTCAGATGGACCCACCAGGTCCTGCGTCCTGGTGGGGAAGGACCAGCAAAGGGAAGGGTGGCTTGAATGATGCCTATAGAGATGGGACAGCGCTACCCTTGTTTGAGATTGGTGTTCACAACAGGTCTCGCTTCTGTTCAACTCATCTTCCATCCCCTACTCTCCCCGGACATGATTTATGACACCTTTTACCCCTTGCAGAAGGCACCTGGACCTAATTTTTACTGAGGAATTTGGATTTGTTGGCTGCAATGCAGAGGCTGGAATAATGTCATAATGCACACAATAGACTGTCAGGAGAATGAACTGCCCTGTGGTGGATTCATAGGAAAACTAACTGCTCTACCTCTGTGAGCTGTAGGGCTAGGTCCCATCAGCATCTGTGGGATAACAGGCACCTAAAACACTCTGCAAAATGAGTCTCAATATTCCTTAGAAAGAGGTGAATGATTATCCTCATAGTTGTGCTGGTGTTAGCCTTCATTATGGCTTTGCCCATGGCATTTAGGGTTTTTTTTGTCTGATAGAAAAGTGTAATCGAGAATCTTTTCTGGTGTGTCCCTCCTGAGAAAGCAGGAGTGGGAATCTCACAGCAAAGCATGTTTCATGGTCTCAATCTCATTGTGGTTGGCTGAAGATCTCCAAAGGAGGAGATCAAGCTGGACTAGAGCACCCTTGCCCTTCCCGTGTCCCAGCCCCTCTCCTGGGCTGCACACCATCCATTCGCCAAGGCTCCTGGGGCATGTGTGCACTCGGTGGTGAATGCAGCAGGATAATGGCTGAGCTGGAAACTGGGCAGCTTGGTGCTTCTTCATGGCACCACACAGACCTATTGCTTGCCTTTGACTCAATAACCTGACAAGCCCATGATAGGCAGAGGAGCTCAGAACAGGGCAGAGCCCAACCTGTCCTTCCTGTCTATTGGTTCACAGTTACCACAAAAACACACGGGTCCAACCCTTAACAGGGAACAAGGGAGAACACTTCAGCTGACATTCCTCCAGCAGCTGGGAAGGTCACTTGGCTGCCCCTCAACAGTGTCGTGTGCCCTGGGCCATGGTGAGAGAGAGCCTTATAGAAGAGTTGAGCTGTTTCATCATGGAGAAGGAAGGCTCGGGGGAGACCTTCCAGCAGCCTTGCAGTACCTAAAGGGGCTACAAGAAAGCTGAAGAGAGACTTTTGACAAGGATAGGACAAGGGGCAATGGCTTTAAACTGAAAGAGGGGAGATTTCAATGAGATCTCAAGGAAGAAATTCTTCACTGTGAGGGTGGTGAGACGCTGGAACAGGTTTGCCCCGAAGGAGTTGTGGATGCCCCATCCCTGGAAGTGTCCAAGACCAGGTTGGATGAGGCTTTGACCTCCACTTTGATGTAGTGGAGTGTCCCTGCCCATGGCAGAGGGGTTGGAAACTAGATGATTCTTTGAGGTCCCTTCCAACCCAAACCATTCCACGATTTTGTGATTCACCTGAGAGGTGCCAGATGGCATCAAAAAGATGTGAATCAAAGACCTTTCTCAACATGCATTTAGGGCTCCTGTTTCTATTTCTTTGGCTTCTGGGATTTTGTCGTCTAGGCAACCACATCAAGTTGATTTAAAGGAAGATTACTTGGGCAGTGAGACATACAGAGGAGACAGACTCAAAGCCAAACCTTACATTTGCCCAAACCCCAGCAGTCAAAATCCAAGTTCAGATCATGTGTCCCCCCAATCTCGGTAATTCTGGAATAGGTAAGGACACGGGGGACATTTACACCTGTGCCGATGTTGTCACTAGACCCTGATAGGACCCTCCACGTTAACTTTACAGGTCCAAGTCACAAGGAACAGAAAATCAGTTTATCACAGCTTCAGTTTAGCAGTCCAGGATGGTGATTTTCCTGGTCTTGGTCTCTTTCCAGGAAGACAGGTATCTCACCTTGTTGGCAGGCTGAGCAGGGAAGAAAAAAACAGACAGGGTGTGTTGGGTCACAGCTGGTCAGATTAGGCATAAATTACACTTATAGAGCAGCAGAGAGATCTTGTAAGCTTACCAGGAAGATGGACCCAAATGTTCCCCATAGTGCACTTCTTCTTCATCTGCAAATTGTCTACTGGTGCCTCACAAGCTCTACCTTGCTGCTATGGTCCAGGCACTGCCACATCTTTGCTTGAAAGATCATTCTTGGGGACTATGTCTCCACTATCTCCCGAAACATGGTGCACAGGGTGGGAGCCTGCTGGCCCACCAAGCAGAGTCTCCCTGCTCTCACAGCCACTGCTGCAGCCAAACCGATTTGTCATCTGAGCAAGCTTTGTTTTCACAGCCCCTGGAAGCTGGTTCCAGGACTTTGCTGATCTGATGCTCAGGAAACTTCATCTAATTTCCAGACTAAATTTACTCCAGGCCAATTAAAACCTACTTGTTCTTGTGCCTTTTTTTTTTTTTTTTTTTCCCCAGTCCAGTGTTTCTTTTTGCTCCTGGCTATTTTTACCTTTCATGTGTAACTGCACTCATTTCCCATCTTGGTTGCTGTTGTGCTGAGCTAAAAAAATCCAACCTCCCCACAGACGACAAGTTCTCCATCCCCCTGTCAATGTCCTGGTACTTCCCTGCACCTGCTTGGTCTGAATAACTCATTCATGGGCATGACAGACCAGTCCTGAAGGAGATATTCCAGACGTGCTCTTACCAATGCCTCACACTTTCCCAAGCAGTAAACATAAAACCCCCAAAAATATTGCTCCTGAAGGTAAATTAGACACGTGTATCGCTCTCATCTTTCCTTTTCTGTTTCTCTCGATGCAGGGAGAGATTTCTTTTGTCCATGCTGGGATCGTCCGTGTGCCAGAGAATACAAAGCATCTCTTGAGCAGCGTTCGCTGCAGACCTGATGATTTGTGGCCTCAGCATCCAGCTGGTAGATCGCAGTTATCCATCCCGCATCACAGCATTTTGCACTTTCCTTTGGCAGATGTCTCTTGACTTCAGGGCTGGAGGCAAAGGCACACTGGAAGAAACTTCCTTTGAAGTTCATTCTGTATTTTGAAGAGCCAAAAGAAAAGAAACAAAGCCCAGAAGAAGTAATTTCTAGCATGAGGGGACACGGGCTAGATCCTAAGTTATTTCTGCTTAGTAATCATAGAATCATAGAATAGTTTGGGTTAGAAGGAACCCCCAAAGATCATCTAGTTCCAACACTCCTGCCATGGGCAGGGAAAGCCTCCACTAGATCAGGTGGCTCAAGGCCTCATCCAACCTGGCCTTGAACACTTCCAGGGATGGGAGTATCCACAGCTTCTCTGGGCAATCCGTTCCGGTGTCTCACCAAGCTCACAGTGAAGAATTTCTTCCTTAGATCTCATGAAATCTCCCCTCTTTCAGTCTAAGCCATTGCCCCTTGTCCTATCGCTACACATGCTTGTAAAAAGTCTCTCTCCAGCTTTCTTGTAGGTCTCCTTGAAGTACCAAAAGGCCTGCTATATTCTTCTCTTCTCTTCTTCTCTTCCTCTTCTCTTCTCTTCTCTTCTCTTCTCTTCTCTTTCTTCTCTTCTCTTCTTCTCTTCTCTTCTCTTCTCTTCTCTTCTTTCTTTTCTCTTCTCTTCTCTTCTCTTCTCTTCTCTTCTCTTCTCTTCTTTCTCTTCTCTTCTCTTCTCTTTCTCTTCTCTTCTTCTTCTCTTCTCCTCTCCTCTCCTCTCCTCTCCTCTTCCTCTCCTCTTCTCTTCCCTTCCCATCTGTTCTCCCCTTCCCTTCCTTTTACTTTTCCTTTCTTTTCTCCCTAAGGAAGGTCATAAACTTTCAGTCTTTCATAAAGAAGATGACGGATTTGGAAAGTTAAAATTCATATCTGGAATAAGGACAAGTGGGTTATTGTTATTTTACACATAGTTAATAGCTTGATCATGCCACACCACAGAGATACTGTCATCAACATCCAGAACTACACCTTGTTTAAACTCTACCTCAAGTCCTCTGTTTCTTGATGGGAAGCAAAAGCCAATTAGACAGTGCACATACCTCATCTGTGGGATGAATTTCACCCATTAAGGAACTAAACTACATACTCCTGCTTGGATGATGGTGCCACAAACAGTGAGTCATTGGCCAAGGAATGTAAGGCTAGTATTTTTAATTTGGCCTGAATTTAAGCTACTTGAGTTTTCACAAGTGATAAGTGTCAGCACCACCTCTTAGTGACATCACTGCAAACTCGGAAATCATCTTCACTATACTGTAAACGTTCAATAACAGACACATGCTTTCTCTGGATTCCACCTTTCAAAATTGTGGTGAAATCATTATTTTAATCTATTAAAAAAATTATGATAATATGTTATTAGGTACCGGCCAGGGAATGCAGTCAGACAAATGCAATACTGAAGTGTTGCCAATTCTTGTGATTTTATCTGGACCTTTATTACATGTTTTTAAAACCCCAGGACTTTGGAGTCATGGGATTAGATACAAATCTCAGGTTTCTCTTCTTTGTTTTTCCTTTTAATAAAGGGAAGGAAGGAAGTTTGAAAACTTTCTGTAGGTATATCCTATTGATTCAAAAAGCAGATGAAAATTGGCTGGCTAAGAGAATTTAAAATGTAAATTAAAATTGGAAACTGTTAAAGAATATTTACTCTATATATCAAAAAAACATAACCCACAGATGAAAGAGTAAACTAGATTTTTAAAAGCTGCTTTACAAGGAAGTGAATGCAGTATGAAAAGAATAATAAACTCCAATTTGTAACAACTGGGGAAGCTTAAAGTGAAAATTAGAAACCAGAAATTGTAGAGATTGCTGGGGAAGAGAAATACCCCAGGGAGGGACAGGAGGATAGTAAAGATGGGACAATAAGTAAGAGGTTTAAATACACCAAAATCCAAGAACCCTAAGCGCAATAATATTGTTTCGTAGGCAGATGTGGATGAATGTGGAAGGACAAGACAGATCTGTTAACAATAGTTCAGAAATGGTAACATCTTCAGGAAGCATTTATATTCTAGTTTGAGGGGGAAAATATAGATATATTACATTGATGATGATTAAATATCTTCCATTCCAGCTGAAAAAAACATGTGAAAGAATAGCCAGTAAAAGCAGATATTTAGATATTAGATATCTCTATAACTGGCATCCAGAGTTACAAGAGAACTAACCAAGGACCGATACATACTGTTGAGTTGGAGGAGTAGCTTGCATCCTGGGAACAGAAAAAGTCCTTCTGGGACAGAGAAAGAAAATAAACTGGCTAACTTCGGGCTATCAGCCTAACACCAGTTGCAGAAAAAATGATGGAGTCAACAACATCATTGAAAAAATAACACTGATCCACACAGAGAAATAGATCTCATCGAGCAGTCTCACATGAGTTTTGATAGGCAAAAATGACAGTATGGATGTAGCATATTTCCACAGGAATCCTGTGAATTGCACCACAAATTTCTCTCATGAAATTGGAACCCCTGTATAATCAACATGATACACATTTAAGGGAAAAAAAAAGTGTCAGACAGGTCTAAATGAGAGTATAAATGCTTGTGTGCATCTTTGACCCATGCATTCCATTGCTATACCCTAGATGGATTTGTCTGTAGCCTACATTATCTAACATTTTTAACAATGCCTAAGAAAAAGCATGAAAATTGTCATGGATAAACATAGCAGATGACACTGGTGTGACAAGAACAGTAAAACCAAGACAGATTGCTAACAGAAGGAAATTTGTTGTGGTTGATATGTTGAACACAAGCAAACTACTGGTTCTTGCACGTGATCAAATATAAACTTTTGTGATTAGAAATGTCCATACAGGCCTAATTTACCAAAGAAGGGTGGAGGACTCAATTTCACTCTCTGGAATTCAGCAATTTCAGTAGGGACATGTAGGTCATGGTGGATATTGGTTGAACATGAAGTTCTAAGAGGTCCTGTGAACCTCAAATTACAATAGGGGAAGGAGACACATAAAGTGATGGAAGCCAAAGCAGAGGTTGCAAATTCTGGAAAGGGTTAATAGAAAGAAACATTAGAACCGACTGTAAGATGGGAAAATGTGCTGAGACAGCCCAGCCTCTTTAGTTTGGAGAAGATTGAAGGTCAATCTCAGTGAAGACGGCTAGATGTCTTATCAGAAATGGTTCGGACTAAGAAGCAGAAATCAGTTCAGAAAAGCCTGACACCACATGTCTTGCAGGACATAAAAAAATAAAGATGATCATAGCAGTGCCTTCCGGGCTTGAAATGCATTCTTTGAATCAAGAACAATTCACAGCAGTTTTATTCGGAACACACGTGTATTAGAGTCAACCTTGTGAGTCTGGCCCAGGAGAAGGCTCACCATCTTATTGATGGATGCTGGAAACCAGAAATGAAGGTACTTGAGACTCATCTGGGAGCCAGCTTCAAATATTTGAAGCGTCTGGAAAAGGCCTGGTCTCAGAAAGCTTGGGTGGTCCTGGGGGAGGACTAGGTTCCTCACTGCCAGTCCATGCATCCTGTGCCAGCCTGCTTTTCTTACAGCACTGATATCCGTACATAAACTTGCTCTTTCCCCCAGATTTTCCTGGAAGGAAAAGGATTTTTCAGGTGGTGAAATGACTCATTTCAAAAGGGATCTGGTTTCTCTGGTGGACATCTGCCTGAACTCTCTGTGGTGGCTCCAGATGAACCTGTTGAGGCTGTGTTCCACCTTGAAGCTGTGCTGTCCTCTTGGCTTACCACGGTCCAGGTCCCAAACAGCATTTGCCATGCTTGGAAATTAAGAACAGAAATACTTAAAAGGATTTGAGCAGACCTGAAAATCTGGCCCAGGTCTGGCTTCAGTTACCGAGCCAACACTGCTCAAAACTCCTTTACCAGCTATCTGCACAAGATATGGCACAGAGTAAGTGTGTTCTACCAGCATCTCTGTTGTTGATATGACAACTCCCAAAGCAGAATCATTTGCTTCAATATTGGGATAATTATGACTAAAACATAGTGCTTCTGGGAAACCAGGGTGGAGAAGGTTGTGCAAAAGTCTAGAAAGCCCCTTATGCTTCAGCAGTCCTTACTGGCCTGTGGAATAGTGAATGCAGGTTGGGGCTGGAGAGTTGGAGAATCAGGGAGTGCTGTAAAGACTGGGCTGAACTGGGTGTTTTATGAGGATGGTGACAGATGATGGGGTGCAACCACTCTGTGCAGCTTGGGTGCTCTGAGACACCACAGTGAGGAGTGGAGGACAATGACTGGAGGACGCAATAGGCAAGCAGAGGTGGGCCTACATGACCCTGATGAAGTTCAACAAGGCCAAGTGCAAGGTCCTGAACCTGAGTCGGGGCAATTCCAAACACAAATACAGGCTGGGTGGAGAATGGATCAAGAGCAACTCTCAGGAGCAGGATTTGGGATGTCGGTTGATAAGAAGCTCAACATGAACCGGCACCGTGCGCTGGCAGCCCAGAAAGCCAACCGTGTCCTGGGCTGCATCTAAAGCAGTGTGGGCAGCAGGTCGAGGGAGGGGATTCTGCCCCTCTGCTCTGCTCTCCTGAGACCCCCCTGCAGTGCTGCCTTCAGCTCTGGGGTCCCCAGCACAAGAGGACATGGAGCTGTTGGAGTGAGTCCAGAGGAGACCACAAGATGATGCGAGGGCTGGAGCACCTCTGTCTGCTATGAAGACAGGCTGAGAGAATTGGGGTTGTTCAGCCTGGAGAAGAGAAGGCTCCAAGGAGATCTTCTATCAGCCTTCCAGCACCTAAAGGGGCTACAAGAAAGCTGGAGAGGGGACTTTTGACAAGGGTGTGTAGTGACAGGACAAGGGGCAATGGATTTAATCTGAAAGAGGGGAGATTTAGATGAAATTTAAGGAAGAAATTCTTCATTGTGAGGGTGGTGAGGCACTGGCACAGGTTGCCCAGAGAAAGTTGTGGCTGCCCCATCCCTGGAAGTGTTCAAGGCCAGGCTGGATGAGGCTTTGAGAAACCTGGTGTAGTGGAGGGTGTTCCTGCCCATGGCAGGGGGGTTGGAACCGGATGATCTTTGAGGTTCCTTCCAACCCAAACCATGCTATGATTCTATTATTCTACGAAGAGGTAAAAGGCAAAGCGCCACAGTTGCAAATAGCCTGGATTAGGTCCTTTCAAAGAGTGCTTAGCACCTGTTAATCTTTTCTTGTTTCTACCAGTCTGAAGCACAGTGCTGGTTCATCTTGGTGCACAGCTTAAACCACCCTTCATGAGGCACTTGTGTACCAACATACCACCAGAGATTCAGCAACAGAGAGAAGGGTCAGAGGAAAAAGCCACCTGTGAACTGAAGTCCATGAAAACATCAGCAAGAGCAACAAGGCAAGGGAGAAAAAAAAAAACAGGCAAGAGGCCAACACAATGTCTTTCAAGTTATATCCCTTTCTCCTACCTTCCACTTAAGTGTCCTGATATAAGTCTTTCTGGGAGAGGTTGTCTTTGATCCGATGATTCTGCTCCTCACGCTCATTTGTGCCTTATCTGGTAGTGCAATAAGCCTCCTTAGTAATAAAATTAGGTAGGGGGGATTTGTAAAATAGACGTCACTGGGGATTTGAAACTGCAGAATCCCTGCCTCTCGGCTTGGCAGCCCTTCTGCAGCTCTGTTCTTCATCCGTGCGGAGAATAAGACTCCAGGGAAAATAAAAAGCCCTGCTCCTGCACTAAAGCAGCAGGTCTCCTACTGGAGTGAAAGGGGGAAATCACGGCTCCGCAGGAAGCGGTGGCGAAATTCTTGTTGCCTCTAGCAGGGCCAGGACTTTGCCTAACACTTGTCACTGAGGTTTTGCGTATGGTTCCCACTGGTTTCCCGGTGGGATGCAAATCTTTTGGGTGTGAAAGAGCTTGTCAGTGGTCCAGCAGAAAGAGGAAGAAGAGGAATGAAATTCAGTACAGGGAGCCTGATGGAGCTTGCTTGAATTCCTGCGAGGGAAGGAAAAGGCTTTATCCTGTTCCTGGGCATATGGCAACATAGCAGAGCCCTTTCTGCTCGCTGTATCACACGGCTAATAAAACTCCCGTGCTCCACACTCAGCAGATGGTTTTGCGGCTGATGCCTGAACCAGAATGAGATCCTGTTCCCTTTCCCTGCAGCTTCCTGGCTCTGCAGCGCTCGAAAGAGCAAAAGGTCGCCTGCAAGTTACTGAATATGTTGATAATATAGCGGCGCAGGGCTGTTAAACCGTGACAGCTGAATGAGGGATCATCGAGGAGCTGGGGGGGAGGAAGAGAGAGAGAGATGAGTGAGATTTCAAATGCTGCGTCGAGAGGCAGCGCAGAATCTTTCATCAGAAAGGGGAAGGTATTTTAAAAGCTGCCTCCGCTGAGTGAGGCTTTGCAGGACTGCGGCGGCGTAGCAGGCTCTGAGGTTGACCTTCCCCAGCTGGCCTTCTCCCTACTCCGAAAATATTCCCAGACTTGCACATGGACCCCCGTGCAGCAAATTGCACCTTCACGGCGATGGGTTCACTTTTCTCAATTGCCTCTCACAGGCCACGTGGCAGCATCGAGAGATGCTCAGCTGAAGGACTGAGACCCTTCGAGTCCTGCTGTCTTTGCCAAGAAATTTTACACACTGTAGTTTGGCACAAGCCGTATCCCCAGTTAGACTCATAATCATGTTCAGAAAATTCTACGTGGAGATATATACGGAGTAGAAGAAAGGTTTTTGTGGCACCTTGGACCAGGACTGCATGGTGCGGAGATTTACTAGAAGCGACTGTCTCCCGTTGGCATAAATCTGTCATATGTCTCCATTTCTCATACAGGAGAATGAGGGTAACGTCCAAAGCAACAAATTCAAAGTTTTCTTTGTAAGAAAGATGAGCATGGAAACACAAAGAGTATAAAGAGTGCAGTGATGATATACTGTGTCTGCAGTTTTGTGTTTGAGAGGTATCAGCTCCCATATGGGTGTCGACTCCATGGGTGCTCTCCAGGACTTTGCTCTTCATCTGTAATGTCTGTGTGGGTCAGGAAAATATAAGGATTCAACATAGCCCTGCAGAAAACCTGGGGAAAAGGAGAAGGAAGAACTCTCCAAGCTGCTGAACCCCTCCTTGCTGCCTCCCTCCTTGCTACTCCGCCGTTGACTCTAATAAATAGCAAACAGCTGCTGGGGCTCATTCCTCGCTGGTGTATAACAGTAAGAAGTGTCCAAATGGAGCTTAAAAAAAAAGTCCTCTAATAACAGCATACCTTCCCTAAACGGCTTCCAGCGTAACCGTTCCACACAAATCATCCCATAAACACTTTTGAAGCTCCCAGTAAAGCGTGGATGACCTCCACTGATGCTATTAGGGGACCCCTCAGGAGTAAATCGAGAGCAGGCAGCCACTGCTGGTGCCAGCGTCCCCCCTTTTCTCTTTTCTCCCTTTTTCTCCCACTTCTACAGGGCTTTCTAAGGTCTCGGTTAGTGCAACGTGGGCTGTGATGCCGAGACTCGTTTTTGTTCGTCTGCTGTCCAGGTTTGCCTGTGAAATAACCCAGCCTCCCTGCCAGGAAGGGACAGCCCTTGCAAGCCCCCAGCCCTGGCCGTGGAGGCTGATCTTCTCTGGGTTTCAGCAGGCATCACTGGGCAGGGGCATTTGTGGAGGCAAGAGGAGACCCAACAGATGGATTGGGGGTAAATGTTACCCTCCCTCTGCCATTGATGCTTAGAGAGAGAGCTGTGCAGAGTCACCCCACGTCTGACCCCCATCCCTCTCCTGTGGGCGCGATACACTTAAATAAGTAGTGATAGGACAAGGGCAATGGCTTTAAACTGAAAGAGGGGAGATTTCGATTAGATACAAGGGAGAAATTTTTTACAATGAGGCTGGTGAAACGCTGGAACAGGTTGCCCAGAGAAGTTGTGGCTGCCCCATCCCTGGAAGTGTTCAAGGCCAGGTTGGATGAAGGCTTGAGCAACCTGATTTAGTGGAAGGTGCAGGGGAATTGAAAGGTGCTGGCTGTTGCAGGGGAATTGGAACTAGATGATCTTTAAGGTCCCTTCCAACCCAAACCAATTCTATGATTTTATAAGAAACTGGAGCATGAGTTGCCTTGATCATGGGGCAGACATCAGTAGGATGGATGCCTGAGCCTGAAATCAAAAACAAGTGTCTCCAAAGAGGGGAAGAGAGATCTAGCTTTCAAGCCCAGCAGATGTCTTCATACTCATTGAAACAGTGGTTTGGGAAGGACAGGGGCACAGCAGCTTCCCCAAACTGGGAAGTGTTGGCTAAGGAAAGACTGCAGGGCAATAGGGAGGGAAGTGGAGGCTGGCAGCAAGTGCCATTTCTGCCATTTCCATCAGCTGCTCTTGCAAATCATCTCCACAGCCAGGAGCCCAGACCTGGCCCAGATTCACCTGAAGGTACCTGCAGACAGACATGCTGGACCTTTCATTCCTCAGAGCTGCTGCCCCGATAAAAGGAGCCGTTCCTTGAGCTGCAGGACACGTGCAGCCACTGGAAGCTGGTGTTGAGTTATTGCGTGTCTCATAAGCCCCAAGCTCTGGTGGAAATTTTTCCCACCATCAGCATATCCAAAATAGCTTTCTTAATGGGGATTCTCTGCTGTCTAACAATACAGTTCCTTCACTGCAGGAAAGGTGGATTCTCTCCCTTCCATCTTTCGCAGAATTTGCACAAACTTCATCTCTGTGAGCTTTTGCTCTGCCAGAGCTGGACCAAATAACCAGGGGCTTCAAAGCTCTGCAGGGGGACACAAGAACACCCACACATTGTGTAATCAAATAAACACAGCTTCCTTCGGAAATCAGGCTGAAAAATAAATGCTGAGCACACTCAGTGCTGCTGCACTTCACTTTCCTTCTTTTGCTGCAGATTTGTGAAAATAACAGTTTTCTATAAAGTCCATCTCTAACTAATCTTGTTAAATAGTCCATGTGGAAGCTGAGCCTCTGGCTGAATTATTCTTATATCAACGTAAGCTTCGTCATGAGAAATATAATTATAAATAAGGAGTTTTTTCACTGGCATCTCCTGGCTCTGACTTTCACTGTGAAG